>NC_135819.1:4285969-4582234 GCF_964213995.1 Mustelus asterias
AAAGTTAGTGATTCTGTGCATAGCCATGGTTTTAATTGAGTGTTCTTCTAGTTGACTTTATTGGTGTTTATTTTATTGTTTAACAAATATTTATTTTATTTAAAATTATCACAAATTATTATTCGTGTTAGTTTTTTTCCTGTGTGGGGTGGTAAATGGGGTGGGGGGGGGGGGGGGGGGGGGTACCACCATGTGGCGGAAGAAAAAGTGTGAGTTGGGGGGGTGGGGGAACATAGGAAAACAGGATGATGGTCTGCTTCTGCCGTATTTTAGGTGGTTGGGGGGAGGTGGTTGTTGAGGTGGTGCGCGTTTGGAGGAGGGGGCTGTTAGGTTGGGGGGTTTCTGTGTTTCCAGAGGCTGGGGTGGATGTCAAAGTGGTTTGTGTGTGTGTTGGAGAGTTTTATTGGGCGTTCCTGACTGAGGAGGTTTTGTGTCTCTTGCTGAGTCAGACTCTGTTTTTTTCGGGGGGGTGCGCAGTTAGTAGATGGGCTACTGGGAAGGGGGGGGGGCAAGATGTCAGGCGGTGCGGGGAAAAAAGTCCTGGGGGTTTCCTGATAGGGATGTTGGTGGATAAGTTATGGGTTAGTTAGACATGGGAATATCAGAAGGGAAAAACTGTGTCTCAGAAGCATTCGACCTATGCAAAGGAAGATGTTTGAGACCTCAGTTAACAGCCGGAATAGCTGTTTTAACGGCATCTGTGAAGAAAGCCTGCCTTGAAAAACCAGCTGTTTTGTTCTACCTCAGAAGCAACCTCAAAGAGATTTAATAGAAACTGCCCGGTGTGGTATCTGTTACTGGATTTATAAGATGCTGTGGATGTTTGGGGAGAACTAGCTCCGAAGGTAGTAAAATAAAGGTGTTTGGAACTGGGTAAAATTAGTAATACTGTGCACAGCCATGGTTTTAATTGAGTATTAGAACATAGAACATAGAACAGTACAGCACAGAACAGGCCCTTCGGCCCACGATGTTGTGCCGAGCTTTATCTGAAACCAAGATCAAGCTATCCCACTCCCTATCATCCTGGTGTGCTCCATGTGCCTATCCAATAACCGCTTAAATGTTCCTAAAGTGTCTGACTCCACTATCACTGCAGGCAGTCCATTCCACACCCCAACCACTCTCTGCGTAAAGAACCTACCTCTGATATCCTTCCTGTATCTCCCATCACGAACCCTATAGTTATGCCTCCTTGTAATAGCTCCATCCACCCGAGGAAATAGTCTTTGAACGTTCACTCTATCTATCCCCTTCATCATTTTATAAACCTCTATTAAGTCTCCCCTCAGCCTCCTCCGCTCCAGAGAGAACAGCCCTAGCTCCCTCAACCTTTCCTCATAAGACCTACCCTCCAAACCAGGCAGCATCCTGGTAAATCTCCTCTGCACTCTTTCCAGCGCTTCCACATCCTTCTTATAGTGAGGTGACCAGAACTCACTATTCTTCGAGTTGACTTTATTGGTGTTTATTTTGTTTAACAAATATTTATTTTTATTTAAAATTATCACAAAACTTCTGGGACATCATTCTCTGGTTTTCAAATCTTTCCTCACATTGTATGAAATTTCAAAATACCATAGAGGGCAATTGCCTCAAGCTTGCCTGGTAGGATTTGGAATAACCCGGTGTTTACCATCAGCTGTTTTCTTAACATTACAGATACAGAAACACTTGAACTGTGTTCAAGAAAATCTCTGACTGCAGGTTGCTGGAGTTAGCCGTACCCAGGGCATTTCCAACCACCTCTTTAAAGTTTTATTTTATTGGCGTCACGAGTAGGCTTACATTAACACCGCAGTGAAGTTACTGTAAAAATCCCCGAGTCGCCACACTCTGGCGCCTGTTCGGGTACGCTGAGGGAGAATTTAGCACAGCCAATGCACCTAACCAGCACGTCTTTCGGACTGTGGGAGGAAACCGGAGCATCCGGAGGAAACCCACGCAAACACAGAGAGAATGTGCAGACTCTGCACAGACAGTGACCCAGGCTGGGAATCGAACCCGGGTCCCTGGCGCTGTGAGGCAGCAGTGCTAACCACTGTGCCGTCGTGCCACCCCCACTCCCTGGAGTTCTGCCGACAAGGTTAATTTGTGAATAAATGTTACATTACTGTAAAAACAGCAAAACTTTTACCTTCTGGAACCTGCTGACGATGTCCGTAGTAATCATGCTGACTAAAGCCGTTACATCGTCTACAAATCTCTCGGGGAATCTCATTTTCCGCGGGGCCTCAAGCTTGTCTGAGAGGTGGAGATGATGGCCCATACTTTTCACCTATTACAAAACATGTGCAACAAAGTCAATACACAGTAAGGGGAGGCCTCCAGAACCATTCTTATACGAGGTTAAACAGAAGGATAATCCTAGCGCGTATAACCATCATACGCATTGATGAGATGCCACAATGCATCAGGGCACAAAGTGGTAGAATAGGAGTCTGAGCCTACGATTCCCCCATTTGGTGAGCTGCTGAACTCAACAGGGTCTTTGGAGAGAACCTGACTGATGAGGCAGGCATATTCCCCACAGTTATTTACAGCAGCTAAACTTCAGACTTTGGGGCGGCACGGTGGCACAGTGGTTAGCACTGCTGCCTCACACCACCAGGGACCCGGGTTCGATTCCTGGCTTGGGTCACTGTCTGTGTGGAATTTGCACATTCTCCCCATGTCTATGTGGATTTCTTCCGGGTGCTCCGGTTTCCTCCCACAGTCCAAAGATGTGCGGGTTAGATGGATTGGCCGTGTTAAATTGCCCCTTAGTGTCAGGGGGGATCAGCTAGGGTAAATGCATGGGGTTATGGGGATAGGACCTGGGTGGGTTTGTGGATGGTGCACATTAGAAGGGCTGAATGGCCTCCTTCTGCACTGTAGGATTCTACGATTCAGACGCAAATGAATGAGAGCATCACAAAAACTCAAGGTACCGAGGCACAGCACTGTTGAGTGGTGGGATACAGCCCAACCAAACACTTGGCTGAATTCCCTACCTCACACACGGCAATAAGAAAAAGAGGGATTGAACCACGTTATTGGCTTCTTGCTGTGTGGTTGAAGCCAGAGCTGCAGTATCGTGTCAGCAGAGTGTTGGGCAGTCGCTGTAAGTGGAGAGGGCTTGATTCCTGAGCCCATCTTGCTTCAAACAATACAAACCCAGTCAACAAAAACAGGGCAGATTTATTCCTTCCGCAGTCTAGGAGATACTGGGGGAATTCATAGAATCCCCACAATGCAGAAGGAGGCCATTCGGCCCATCAAGTCTGCACCGACCACAATCCCACCCAGGCCCCATCCGCACAACTCCATGCATTTACCCGAGCTAGTTCCCCTGACACTAAGCATGGCCAATCCACCTAACCCACACATCTTTGGACTGTGGGAGGAAACCGGAGCACCCGGAGGAAACCCACGCAGACATGGGGAGAATGTGCAGACTCCACGCAGACAGTGACATAAACTGGGAATCGAACCCAGGTCCCTGGTGCTGTGAGAGAGCAATGCTAACCACCGTGCTGCCAAAATTGTACTGGCAAGACCCCATACAAGCTCAATATTTTCATGTTTAACATTTCTTGCCCCACACACCCTTGCAATGGTTTATTCTGAGTAATTAACCGAGCTCTCACTGGTGATAAAGCAACAAACACATTTAAATATAAATCTCTCCTGATAATTGATGTTTCACAAAATCCATTTATCAGTTTTTCCTGTAATTGCATAATTGAACTGCAGTGGCACTTGGCAAATAAAAAGTTAGGTTAAGTGCAATGCTCATCAGTGACAGTGTAGATGATGTTTGTCAGTAACACTCGCCATCTAATGGGATGTTGGGTCAGTCACTGACAGTCCCTGTGTAAGTGAGTGATGTGTCAGTCAGTGACAGTCACGGTATGATGGGTCAGTCAGTGACAGTCTCTGTGTGATGTGTCAGTCAGTGACAGTCACTGTGTGATGGGTCAGTCAGTGACAGTCTCTGTGTGATGTGTCAGTCAGTGACAGTCACTGTGTGATGTGTCAGTCAGTGACAGTCACTGTGTGATGGGTCAGTCAGTGACAGTCCGTGTGATGTGTCAGTCAGTGACAGTCTGTGTGATGTGTCAGTCAGTGACAGTCTGTGTGATGTGTCAGTCAGTGACAGTCACTGTGTGATGTGTCAGTCAGTGACAGTCTGTGTGATGTGTCAGTCAGTGACAGTGTCTGTGTGATGTCAGTCAGTGACAGTCTGTGTGGTGTGTCAGTCAGTGACAGTCACTGTGTGATGTGTCAGTCAGTGACAGTCACTGTGTGATGTGTCAGTCAGTGACAGTCACTGTGTGATGGGTCAGTCAGTGACAGTCTCTGTGTGATGGGTCAGTCAGTGACAGTCTGTGTGATGTGTCAGTCAGTGACAGTCACTGTGTGATGTGTCAGTCAGTGACAGTCACTGTGTGATGTGTCAGTCAGTGACAGTCACTGTGTGATGGGTCAGTCAGTGACAGTCTCTGTGTGATGTGTCAGTCAGTGACAGTCACTGTGTGATGTGTCAGTCAGTGACAGTCACTGTGTGATGGGTCAGTCAGTGACAGTCCGTGTGATGTGTCAGTCAGTGACAGTGTCTGTGTGATGTGTCAGTCAGTGACAGTCTGTGTGATGTGTCAGTCAGTGACAGTCTGTGTGATGTGTCAGTCAGTGACAGTCACTGTGTGATGTGTCAGTCAGTGACAGTCTGTGTGATGTGTCAGTCAGTGACAGTGTCTGTGTGATGTCAGTCAGTGACAGTCTGTGTGGTGTGTCAGTCAGTGACAGTCTCTGTGTGATGTGTCAGTCAGTGACAGTCTGTGATGTGTCAGTCAGTGACAGTCTCTGTGTGATGTGTCAGTCAGTGACAGTCACTGTGTGATGTGTCAGTCAGTGACAGTCACTGTGTGATGTGTCAGTCAGTGACAGTCATTGTGTGATGCGTCAGTCAGTGACAGTCATTGTGTGATGCGTCAGTCAGTGACAGTCACTGTGTGATGTGTCAGTCAGTGACAGTCTCTGTGTGATGTGTCAGTCAGTGACAGTCTCTGTGTGATGTGTCAGTCAGTGACAGTCTCTGTGTGATGTGTCAGTCAGTGACAGTCACTGTGTGATGTGTCAGTCAGTGACAGTCACTGTGTGATGTGTCAGTCAGTGACAGTCATTGTGTGATGCGTCAGTCAGTGACAGTCACTGTGTGATGTGTCAGTCAGTGACAGTCTCTGTGTGATGTGTCAGTCAGTGACAGTCTCTGTGTGATGTGTCAGTCAGTGACAGTCTGTGTGATGTGTCACTCAGTGACAGTCTGTGTGATGTGTCAGTCAGTGACAGTCTCTGTGATGTGTCAGTCAGTGACAGTCACTGTGTGATGTGTCAGTCAGTGACAGTCACTGTGTGATGTGTCAGTCAGTGACAGTCTCTGTGTGATGTGTCACTCAGTGACAGTCACTGTGTGATGTGTCAGTCAGTGACAGTCACTGTGATGTGTCAGTCAGTGACAGTCACTGTGTGATGTGTCAGTCAGTGACAGTCTGTGTGATGGGTCAGTCAGTGACAGTCTGTGTGATGGGTCAGTCAGTGACAGTCTGTGTGATGGGTCAGTCAGTGACAGTCTGTGTGTGATGGGTCAGTCAGTGACAGTCTGTGTGATGGGTCAGTCAGTGACAGTCTCTGTGTGATGGGTCAGTCGGTGACAGTCACTGTGTGATGTGTCAGTCAGTGACAGTCTCTGTGTGATGTGTCGTGATGTGTCAGTCAGTGACAGTCACTGTGTGATGTGTCACTCAGTGACAGTCACTGTGTGATGTGTCAGTCAGTGACAGTCTGTGTGATGTGTCAGTCAGTGACAGTCTGTGTGATGGGTCAGTCAGTGACAGTCTGTGTGATGGGTCAGTCAGTGACAGTCTGTGTGTGATGGGTCAGTCAGTGACAGTCTGTGTGTGATGGGTCAGTCAGTGACAGTCTGTGTGATGGGTCAGTCAGTGACAGTCTGTGTGATGGGTCAGTCAGTGACAGTCTCTGTGTGATGGGTCAGTCAGTGACAGTCTCTGTGTGATGGGTCAGTCAGTGACAGTCTGTGTGATGTGTCAGTCAGTGACAGTCTCTGTGTGATGTGTCAGTCAGTGACAGTCACTGTGTGATGTGTCACTCAGTGACAGTCACTGTGTGATGTGTCAGTCAGTGACAGTCACTGTGTGATGTGTCACTCAGTGACAGTCACTGTGTGATGTGTCACTCAGTGACAGTCACTGTGTGATGTGTCACTCAGTGACAGTCTGTGTGATGGATCAGTCGGTGATGTTTCCGTGTACTGGTGAGTTGGTGAAATTGACGAGAAGGAAAGATGAGCTGGTTAACATTTTGAGATTGGGGCTGACACCCAAATGCTCGTTGTGAGGAGAGTTGCCTCCTTGAAAAGTTAAACGGTCTATTTTCCCCTCTTGTCAGATGCTGATGGACTTGATGCACATATCCTGCTTTTAGAATAGGTGGGATGTTAGTGAATGACAATAAATCTGACTAAACCACAGCAATTTTCTGATAAAGTAGGTTGTTTGCAGAATTAGAGACACTCAAATGTTCTTGAATAGACTCACAGGCGGCATGATTTGAGTCATAGTCTTTGTGGGACTGACTGAGTGAATGGGTACGATACGGAAATGTTGAATCATCAGCAGCGCTTACCATGAGCTGAAAGAAAAACCAGGCTTGCTGTAGGGCTGCCTCTCGCACGTTGCTGGTACTGACCACCCACTGTAAGGCCAGTTCCTCGTGGAACAACTGCACAACACAAATAACCGTTACTAAAATGAAGAGACCACAATTCACCACCACCGCCTACTCAAGGGCAATCCGGGATGGGAAATAGATGCTGGCAAATGCCGTGAAAGGATTGAACATATACATACATGCTCTGTTCAATTAATTAAAACATGTTCACTCACAGGGGCCATACCTAGAGCCAAAAAACTTCCAAACATGCTGGGACCTCTCAGCTGACAACTACACTCTGATCTGCGAAGTTACTTGAACTCAGGCTGGCTTTACTCCTGTTAATTTAAACTTCTTGGGCTTAAGTGGGACAAACCAACTGATGTGCAGCTCCTCCTCAGAAGCAGAATGAGCTGCTTGGTATAACATTCCCGCCAGTGTCAAACAGTGCATCGTTAGGCTTACTGTCAACGATGCACCGGGAGGGAGATTTGCAAATACGTTTGATGTTGATATTTCATGAGTATTTGGAAGGCCAGCCACGTGGGAGACCCAGAGACCCAAGTGAGCACTGTTGGAAAACGGTGCTCCTATGGCCGAAGGCAAGGATAGATAGGTTTTTGAACAGTAAAGGAATTAAGGGTTATGGTGAGCGGGCGGGGTAAGTGGAGCCGAGTCCACGAAAAGATCAGCCGTGATCTTATTGAATGGTGGTGCAGGCTCGAGGGGCCAGATGGCCTACTCCTGCTCCTAGTTCTTATGTTCTTAAACACCCACTATCTTGTCACAGTACTGTCCAATAAATAAATATAGCTGTTCTTGCAAGCTTATGGACCATCAGCCATATGGAATCAATGGACCCATTATACTGGCATCGGAGCTCACCTCCAGATTCAAAATGTGGCTGATTCAGAAGAAAAGTTAAACACAAATATCTTTTGTAAGTGCATCCAAATCTGAATACCGGACTGACATTAAGTCTTGGCAGGGAGTGTTGCACTCACATTCAGGAAATCCAATGGCTGGGGCACCAAAATAATGACTTGGCCCCTGAAAGGCTCAGGTCTGAGTTTCAAATATCTACAACTATTTTAACTCTGCTCTCTCTCTCTCTCTCTCTCGAGCCAGTGGATTGTCAGTGTAACAGGTGGGTGGATGGAGTGCCGTCTGACAGCTTTGCCCCATCTCAGTCACGGCTTCGATGACAAACTCAGGTGGGATTTCCCAGATTTCAAGCACTTGTCTTCAGAAGAAGTTAAAGAACGAAAGAGTTCAGTGCTGCGGTTGGGGTGGAGAATCTGGAAAGGTCAAGTCTTAAAAAGACTAGCTAGGGTAAATGCATGGGGTTATGGGGATAGGGCCTGGGTGGGATTGTGGTCGGTGCAGACTTGATGGGCCGAATGGCCTTCTTCTGCACCGTAGGATTCTATGAGGTCAGAGAGCTTTCTCCATGTGAACTGCTCTGGTGTATCAGGTCAGTATAACCCTTGCACTGTATCAGTTCAAACGGAAATGTTTCCTTAATGGCCATTTTAAATTCTGTGGGTGAACTTCCCTAATCTGAGCACAAGTCTATAATGGGTCGAAAGTGTACTCCAAAGTATTAGAACAATCATGTTATAAAACCCTATGGAAAGCACTGCCCAAACATTTACTTACAAGCCATCACCACCTTAAACCTCAGCATGCAAGAACATTCCTGACTTTCCCAATTTACTGTAATCCACAGAAGTTTCAGGTCTACCTTTTTTGTAGAGAATCTCGGGTGACAGTGCTGTGAATGAATGAAGCCTTCCATATATGAGGACATGCGGTTGGGGCTCCGCTCAGCTGCCTGTGAAATGAGGGACAGGAGCAAGATGGTGTAGAACAGGTATTAGTGGAATGGGGGAAAAAAATGAGATGGTGAGTGTAAATAAACAGCATGAAACAGTAGGAATGAGGGATGGAGATAACTCAGGCCCAGTAGATGTTTTTCCTGCTGGCTTAATGCGTTTCTAAACTAATGCCCTAATGTCTATGGGGAGGATGTGGAGATCCTCTGACACGGCTGTTCCCAGCCTGTATGCATCTTAAAGTTGACGTAGAATTTGCAGCTTAGAACCAGGTCTTGCGGCCCAAATGTCAATATTTATGCTCCTAACGTGCTTCCTCCCACCCTACTGCATCAAACCCAATCAGTATGTTCTTCTATTCATTTCTCACTCCAGTACTTACCTAGCTTCCTCTTTAACACATCTATGTTGCCTGTCTCGACTACTCCACTGCTAACAAGTTCCACTTTCTTACCACTCTCAGGGTAAAGGGGTTTTCCTCCCCCCCACCCCCCCCCCCCCCCCCCCCCCTGGAATTCTTCACATGAATTTATTGGTGACCATAACAGAAATTGCTGGAAAATCTCAGCAGGTCTGACAGTATCTGTGGAGAGCGAATGGAGCCAATGTTTGGAGTCAGGGTGACCCTGCGTCAGAGGATCTCTGATGAAGGGTCATCCTGACTCGAAACGTTGACTCTATTCTCTCTCCACAGATGCTGTTAGACCTGCTGAGATTTTCTGGCATATTCTGTCTCAGATTCCAGCATTCACAGTATTTTGTCTTTATTATTAGTCACTGTCCTGTATTTATGCCCTTTAGTTTTGGAATCCCTCACCAGCACTCTGTCCTTCAAATAACCCCTTTTTGTAATTTTAAAGATCTCCATTTGGTCACCCATCATTCTCCTCTTTTCTACAGAAGAGACCCAGCCTGTTCGAGCTTTCCTGATACTTAGAGTTTCCAGTTCTGGTACCGTTCCAGGTAAATCTTGTTTGCACTTTCTCCCTCTATTCTATATCATTGTTGTAATCTAGAGATCTGAACTATGCAGGAAGCTCCACGATACATTCTCGCTGAGATTCAATACAAGTTTAACATAACCTCCCTGCTTGCTAATTCAATTGTCTAAAAATGAGTCTGAATGCTTTGTTTGCATTCCTTACGGCCTAATTAACCCATGCTGCTGCTTTTAATGATCTGTGAAACAGTCGCCAACTGTTGTCTATGGGAGCTGAAAATATTATTCCCAGCATGTCCTGGATTGAAATCCCCGCCCTCCAGAACGCCACAGCCCTGTGCAGGGATGCACAGATTCACAGGCTGAACGGTCTGAATTGCTGAGAGTTGCCAAGGAAATTTGGCATGTTGCCCACGACTCTCACCAACTTTTACAGGTGCACCATAGAAAGCATCCTTTCTGGTTGTAGCAGAGCTTGGTATGGCTCCTGCTCTGCCCAAGACCGCAAGAAACTACAAAGGGTCGCGAATGAAACCCAGTCCATCACGCAAACCAGCCTCCCATCCATTGACTTTAACTACACTTCCCGCTGCCTTGGGAAAAGCAGCCAGCATAATCAAGGACCCCATGCACCCCGGAAATTCTCTCTTCCACCTTCTTCCATTGGGAAAAAGGCATGAAAGTCTGAGGTCACGTACCAACCCAATCAAGAACAGCTTCTTCCCTGCTGCCATCAGACCTTTGAATGGACCTACCTCGCATTAAGTTGACCTTTCTCTACACCCTAGCTACACTGTAACACTACGTTCTGCACTCTCTCATTTCCTTTTCAGTGAACGGTATGCTTTGTCTGTATAGCGCCATCAGACTTTTGAATGGTCCGATCATACATTACATTGCACACCCTAGGTAGAGAATGACTACAACACTACATTCTGCACCCTCTCCTTTCCTTCTCCCCTATGTATCTATGAATAGTACGTATAGCGTGCAAGAAACAATACTTTTCACTGTATACTAATACATGTGACAATAATAAATCAAATCAAATCAGAAGGGTACTCCTGCTCACCGCAGGGCTCTTCCCTGCTGCTCTTCACTACTTTTCTCACACTGATTTTATCCTTTGTCAATAACAAGCGTTGGGGATCCACTAGCTTTTTAGACAGTCGACAAGTTAGTATCAGCTTCTATTTCACACCAAGCTCAAGCTCTCCCACCTCTACTCAGTGGTACACACTGGAACTACTGCTGCATTCAGCGGTTAAAGCAGTTACTTAACTAGGTTATAAGCCTGTTAGAAGCACCCATGATTCTGTATTATTTTAGAAATGATACCGGCTTCATCTTTCTACGTTCTCCCCATTCTAACCAAAGACTTCAGAAACTGGGAACTCTGATTAAAGAGTTTGCCGGGCAATGTCAAATCTGGATCATGAGCCTGTTGGGGTTAAGATTGGTGTAGTTGAGTGACTGGGCAAATGACACATCACAGAGTGATGCTGAGAAGAGGCTGATGGATGTAAAGCTGCACAAAGTTGGCCTCAACATGTGGACAGAAACCCCCCCCCCCGTCAGTGGAACAGAGGGATAGAAAATAAAATCGATGAATCAGGTGTGATTTTGGGACTGAGGCTTGTCTGTCCCGGTAGGAAGTGGCAAAAATGAGAAAGCAATCAATGTGAAGATGTTTCGATGAATGCTTCAAGATGAAAACACTGGTTTCTGCACCTGCTTTAGGTCACTGCTTGAATTGGGATGGTTTCTCCGCAAGACAGCCTTTGGCCCGCCGGGAGCGTAAGCGGAATTAACCCAGGAGTGAGAGCGATCGATCCCCTGGCAGGTAAAGGAGGCAGGGTAAGGAGGAAACACAAAGTGAAAACAAGAGTCTAGGTACAATACAGTCATTCACAGTGAGAAAAGAGAGCTGCCCGGCAGGGATATCACAATAAAACCTTCCAGCATGGACATACTTCAATGATTGGCATGGTTTTACTTTGAATTCGTCCTGGAACCTTCTGTCTTTGTCTCTTCAGATCCAAATTATATGGAGTGATTGGCAAGAATAGTGAGCTATTGTAAGTGAGCACTGATATCAATGTAACATCAATATCCAAGCCAATAAATCATAATGAAAATACAGGATTTCTAATAATCGAAGAGGCATAATTGGGAGTCTTGAATGGATACTTAGAGGCCCCATTAGAATTAGTGCATTTTATCATTTATCCAACAATTTAAGAGATGATGATGTGGAGATGCCAGCATTGGACTGGGGTGGGCACAGTAAGAAGTCTCACAACACCAGGTTAAAGTCCAACAGGTTCCTCTGGAATCACGAGCTTTCGGAGCGCTGCTCCTTCGTCAGGTGAGAGAACATTCAAGAGAAAACATTTTTGGAACAGGAATAGGCAATAAGGCAAGCAAATTTATCTCTTTTTCATGGATCAACCTTATCTGTGCACCCTCTTCCTCTCGGTCTCTTCTCTCTATAGGAACACATCTAATTATCGATTGAACTAATTTAAAGCTGTCCACTTCAACATGCTTCTGAGCAACCTGTTTTACGAATCGACTTTGATTTGAGGGAAAACTGTTGGCAGATCATTCTCCTCTCTCCCAACTTTATTTTTAACCCCTGTCCTCTGGCATTTATCCCCTTTACTGCAGAATTCTAACTTGCTTGGATCCAGGTAGTCAACTCCCCTTTAACCTGGGCTGCAGATTGCATTGTCCTGCATAATGAACTGCCTCAGAGGTAAGTAACCGCAATCTAAATGGGCAGCCATGTTGGAAGGTTGCACATTAGAAAACACCAGAGGATGTAGTCAACTAAATGGATAGCAAATGTTCTGATTTTCTGATCTGTTAGTGCGTGAATCTAATCAATAAAGATGCTAACACTTCCTGTGCAGGAGGGTAATAGACTGGGAAAGCCAGATGGCTAAATTGTGACGGGTCAAACGGCCTTTGCTGCTCTGATTCTACATTCCCTCCCCGCTGTTTATAAAGGATGTTGTCTGAGGCCTTGTGATAGCTCTCCTCCCACTGGACCAGAAGCTCCGAGTTTGAGTCCAATGTCAAGGTTTGCTGGCCATGGAAGGAGCATTCAATGCAGTTCAACGGGCTGATAATCAGCTCGGATATCTTTCCACCACTTCCCTCACAATTCCTCAAAGGGGAGGAGAAAAGTATGGGTCTGAGGATACACTAACAGCAACATAAAGGATTTTCATTTGAGATTTCAGTCATTTACAAGTTCTTCCCACTTAATTTGCAGAGTAGAACTTGGCTCAACAAATCACAGATTTGCAGAATCCCGACAGTGCAGAAGGATGCTATTCGGCCCACCGAGCCTGCACCAATAACAATCCTACCCAGGCCCTATCTCTGTAACCCCATGTATATACCCTACCAATCCCCCTGACACTAAGGGGCAATTTATCATGGCCAAGCAATCTAATCCGCACATCTTTGGATTTTTTTTTAGGTCAATTTTCTAATTTTTTTAAACCATTGTCAAAATAAAGACCGTAAGACGTTTGAAAAATAAATTAGATCGTTGCATGAAAAAGAAGTAAGTTAAAAAAATGGGGCACAGTTAGGAGTGTGGGATTCCAGGGAAACGCTATAGATTTGAAGGACTAAGCAGCCTGTTTCTTTGTTGTGACATACTGTGATTTGAATTATAAAATGCTGATCAGGAAATCTGAAAGATAGCTGGTCAGTACGATCATAACTTCTTATTAAACTCCAACATCAAGATCAGGGTTTAAACACAAATTGTTGATTGAACGTTGTACATCTCAGGACAGGCAACGTATTATTGTGATATCCCTCATTCCCAGAGCGATCAATGCATCAAGGCTCAGTCCATGCCCACCTTACCAAGTGTGAACAATATGCAGCCCCCATCTGAACGCCCAAAACTAGCAGGCTGTCAGCAAAAGAAGGGCCACATTAAATTTCTAAACCGGCGAAACTGAATGCATGAATTAGCAATCTTAACAGTGAGCCTTGAAAGTTGACAGCCAGGAGAAAGAAGTCAGAATTAAGCATCATTTGCAGAGTTCACTACCCCCTTCAGTGCTGGCTCACGTTTGGAATTATCCCTCTTTGGAGATCACTTCTTTCAGTCTGTCACACCAAACACATTGTGGCTTCATTTCATCAGCAAAAGCTAACATCCAACATCTGGTTTACAACTACTGCAGAAGATAATGGGAGTCCTCCTCTAGGTACTCCTTTCAGCACATTGCTGCCTTTTAATTCTACACAATGTACTGGACCTCAATATCATTATTAGGAAACAAACATTTGAGCCTACATCTTCTAAACTCCTAGTAAAGTGCACGGAGCGTCACGGGGGCATAGTGGTTAGCGCTGTTGCCTCACAGCACCAGGGACCCGGGTTCAATTCCGGCCTCGGGTGACTGTGTGGAGTCTGCGTATTCTCCCCGTGTCTGCGTGGGTTTCCTCCGGGTGCTCCGGTTTCCTCCCACAGCTGTGCAGGTTAGATGGACTGGCCATGCTAAATTGCCCCTTAGTGTCAGGGCGAACAAACAGGGTAAATGTGTGGGGTCACGGGGATAGGGCCTGGGTGGGATTGTGGTCGGTGCAGACTCGATGGGCCAAATGGCCTCCTTCTGCACTGTAGGGATTCTATTCTATGTAGATCGCAGAAGGTGCAGACTCTGCACAGTGACCCAAGCCGGGAATCTAACCCGGGTCCCTGGTGCTGCGAGGCAGCAGTGCTAACCACTGCTGGGACAGTCTCACAAAAAACAAGAAATTATGCAGACTTCTATTTTTTTTATTGAGAAATCGAAGTGAGTGGCTAAGGCTCAGTGCAAGAGACCAGCAAGTCAGGGGGACTAACAGGGTAAATATGTGGGGTTAAGGGGATAGGGGCCTGGATGGGATTGTGGTCGGTGCAGACTCAATGGGCCGAAAGGCCTCCTTCTGCACTGTAGGGATTCTATGCAGTCACCTGCAACATCTTTGTGAAGGGTTAACCTTCAGCCATTGAAAGGCATATGAAGTTACGCATGACATTGCTCCCTTAAGTTTCACAGTTATTACTCTTGTATTTTTTTTGTTAGAATATAAAGAGAAAAATGCTGATTCGACTCAACCAACTTATTTAGCATCTGGACTGATCTGACCATTTCCCATTATTAGATTTCTATGAGTCAATATCCAATTTATTGACTTCTCCTTAATCACACAAGGTCTTCCAAGTTATGATCTTGCAAGGTGCTTCATCAAATACTCCTAAATGTCAAGACACATAACATCCCTCCCCACACACCTACCATCCTCCAATCTGGACGTACCCTCGGAGAATTCCGAGACATTAATCAGACGTGACCTACTTTTACTAGCCCGTACTGGCTTGGATTTACTGTCTCCCATTTTCTTGATTCACTTCCTTCCCAGGGTCCAGAACTTTTTTTTTTTATTATCACAAACGGCAGACTAACCAGTTTATAACTCCCAGAGTCAAGATGGAACAGGGCCGACTGTCTGGACTTCCAGTCCCAAACTGAAGTTAAAGAGCTGTGAAAAATGCCATTTCCGTGCATGTCCCTGGATACGGCTCCATCCATTCCTCACACCTTTACAAAATATTACATTCCTCTTTTTTTCCCCCAAAAAGCAACCATTTCTTATCACTGATTTCCCTTTTCAGGATTAAAGCTGCAAGATTACAGGGCGTTCAAAGTCCGAGGCACTGTACCCGGAACAATACACGAAGCAGATAATCTGAATTTACACACAGTACGTTGCAATATCTACAATCATGTCTACAAGCATCTACAAGGGGCAACAGCGTTGTGACCAAACCCCCACCCCCCCCGCCCAAGAAAACGAGCAAATATTCTGCAAACTTCTCTGTATCACGTAAACATTTGGCCCCAATTACCCCTTCCCAAAAAAGAGAAAAGGAACTGAATTTCCACAACTGTGTTGTCTGCAACTCCTGACCTGCTGAAGTGATCTCGGTGCTTCTGCTCTGGAGGGTTGGCAGTTATACTGAAAGCTGCCAAGATGAAAGGATTTGAATACGTACGCATGTACAGATAGAGAACCAGCACAGAAGGGGTGAATAATGAGCCTCATCACAACACCTTTTGGGGGGAAAAAAACCTGCAACTCGATTGAAAAGCTTTCAAAGAAATGGAGTTAACCACAAGCAACACTGCATGTATGGTCCTCGCTGTTTCTCACACAGCACGGGGCTGTTTTTAGGACAGGTCGTTAGTCACTTTCCTTGTCTGACAATCGGAACTGGAGTGCCACCATGAATGAAATATCTGAGAGTGGGTCATCACACCATCAATACCCCAAAACTCTGTGACACAGATTATCCTGCACCTCTCCCAAGAATAGGGTACAGGTATGTTGTTTGCCTCTTTTCATGCGCACCCAGATTCATTTGATGCAGGCATCTTCACTCCCCAAGATGCCATGTTTAAAGTTTATTTATTAGTGTCACAAGTTGACTTACATTAACACTGCAATGAAGTTACTGTGAAAATCCCCTAGTCGTCACACTCCGGCGTCTGTTCGGGTACACCGAGGGAGAATTTAGCATGGCCAATGCAACCTAACCAGCTCGCGGGAGGAAACCGGAGCACCCGGAGGAAACCCACGCAGACATGGCGAGAATGTGCAGACTCTGCACAGACAGTGACTCAATCCGGGAATCGAACCCACGTCCCTGGCGCTGTGAGGCAGCAGTGCTAACCACTGTGCCACCAATGTAAGAATATCCCGCTCTTTCTCCCAGACTCATTGCCATTCTGATCTTCTTCTTATTTCCCATCCCTTGTGGAGGTTCTGTGATTTTGAAACGTCCCTTCCCCTTATCACAATATTCTTTTAAATGGATTGACCACAGATTGGACAGCTGTAAATCAATCAATCAATCCAGAACACCGGAATTCTTCATTTAGCATCCAGTTGTCAAGTTCCCTCTGTGAAGTCCATTATTCTGAAGTGACAGCTAAATCAGTTCGTCCTATCTGCATCATTACTAAGACAAGTTATCTCCAACAGCGAGGACCCTACATGAAACAGTGCTTATATGAAACGGTGCTTCTTGATAAGAGCTTTTTGCTTCCACCAACATTTATATCCGCAAATAGCAAGACAATCTTTAAACAGGAAGCAACAGAAAGCTATTAGGTCAGAGGTCTATAGAAACACACACATAGCGCTGCCACATATGTTATAGGGAGGGCAATCTACAGGAACACACACAGAGCACTGTCTGTAAGGTCAGTAATCTACAGGATCAGATACACATCATTGACTGTAGGATCTCTCTTACACACTAAACCTATCAAATCAGTAATAGTGGGGTTTATACGTTAAGCCACCTCCAAACACTGAGTGATACTCGCAATATTAATAATCTGCAGGAACATTTCGATATATATATAAATATATATCTAAAATATATATAGAGCACTATCTGTAATGCACAGGAGCAAACACATTGATACCTGGACCAGTACAGGTGCTATCCACCTATTTTTAGATTTCCAATACATAAACATTTGGCCTTACTTTGCAACCCATGATTTTTGTAACCTCATCATCTGGTGTTGTTGGTGTTGTGGCAAGATCTGGATTGCTGTTGCTGATGCTCTTGGAGCGGGACAGGTTTAGACTGGTAGGCCTGGCAGTAGCACGGGACAGAGTGGCGTACTGAATGGGACCTCCATATGAGGGGTTGCTTGGTCCTGCAACAGGAGAATAAAACAAATTTCAGGATAGTCTGGTCACTACATTTGTTTAGCATCTTGGTAGCCGTGCAACGTAAACAAAAAAGTTACAATTTAATGTGACATTCAGCCATTGTTCATCCCCTTCAGGAATTGAGCCCAAATTCTCGGCTAACAATTCAGCATCGCAGTGAGGGAGCGCTGTGCTGCCAGAGGTGCTGCTTTCCCAATAAACCATTGAACCAAGGGCATGTCTGTCTTCTCAGTTGATCATTAGAACAAAGAAAATTGCAGCACAGGAGCAGGCCCTTCAATCCACCAAGCTTGCACCGACCATGCTGCCTGTCTGAACCAAAACCCCCTACTCTTCCGGGGACCATATCCCTCTATTCCCATCCTATTCATGTATTTGTCCAGACGCCCCTTAAAAGTCACTATCGTATCCGCTTCCACTACCTCCCCCGGCAGCGAGTTTCAGGCACCCACCACCCTTTGTGTAAAAAAACTTGCCTCATACATCTCCTTTAAATCTTGCCCCTCGCATCTTAAACCTGTGCCTCCCTAGTAATTGACTCTTCCACCCTGGGAAAAAGCATCTGGCTATCCACTCTGTCCATGCCCCTCATAATCTTGTAGACTTCTATCAGGTCGCCCCCTCAACCTCCGTCGTTCCAGTGAGAACAAACCAAGTTTCTCTAACCTCTCCTCATAGCTAATGCCCTCCATACCAGACAACATCCTGGTAAATCTTTTCTGTACCCTTTCCAAAGCCTCCACATCCTTCTGGTAGTGTGGCGACCAGAATTGAACACAATATTCCAAGTGCGGCCTAACTAAGGTTCTATAAAGCTGCAACATGACTTGTCAAATTTTTAAATAAGCCCATGCCACTATTTTGAAAGCAGACAATCTTTACCCCTCAAACAACACCAGGTCAACTGGCCTATCCCATATCCTGGCAGAATAAGGGGTCACGGTCTCAGGATTCCTCACTCAGAGGGTGGTGACCTGGGGAATTCTCCACTACAGAAGGCCTGCGGATGCCAAATTACTGAATGTATTTAAGAAGGAAATAGATTTCTCGACATGAAAGGTGTCAAGTGTCTGGGAGTACGGGGAGAGCGCTAGAGCATGGGGTTGAGAAAGAGGGTCAGCCATGATCGTGTTGAATGGCGGAGCAGGCTCGAAGGGTTGAATGGCCTACTCCTGCTCCTATTTCCTATGGTCATTATTACATCAATGTTTGTGGGAGCTTGCTGTGCGCATTTTGACTGCTGTGATCCCCACAGTACAAGAGAGATTACATTTCAAAAATACTTTATTGTCTGTAAAGTGCTTTGGGTTGTCCTGAGATCATGAAATACTTGATATGAATGCAAACATTTAAAAATCACTCCAAAATTTGACAACAGATCTGCAACCACTAGTGTAAAGTTGTGCATTTCAAAATGCTCTTTCCAGGGAAAGCACACGATTGGAAAGCCAAAATCAGGCAGCTTTAAAGAATCTCAGCAGCCTTATTCTTGGACAGAAGATGGTGGGTCTGCGCTCCCATATCAACTCCAGGACCTTAGTGCCTAATTAATGCTCAGACTCCAGTGGAAAAGCAGGGGGCAAAAATCTCTCAGTAAAACGAAGGAGATAGTCATCAACTTCAGGAAACGTAGTGGAGGACATGCCCCTGTCTACATCAACAATGATGAAGTGGAGATGGTCGAGAGCTTCAAGTTTCCAGGTGTTCAGATCACCAACAATCTGGTCCCTCCACACCAACGTTCTAGTTATGAAAGCTCAACAACATCTCTACTTTCTCAGGAGGCCAAGGAAATTTGGCTTGTCCGCTACGACTCTCCAATTTTTACAGATGCGCCATAGAAAGCATTTTTTTCAGGATGTATCACAGCTTGGTATGGCTCCTCCCCCTTCTCTATTCCCGCAACCCCACACGTGTCCTACTAATTTCCCTAACCTGCATATCTTTGGACAATAAGAGACAACTTAGCATGGCCAAACCACCTAACCTGCACATCTTTGGACACCAAGGGGCAATTTAGCATGGCCAATCCACTTAATCCGTACATCTTTGGACACTAAGGAGCAATTTAGCATGGCCAATCCACCTAACCTGCGCATCTTTGGACTGTGGGAGGAAACCGGGGCACCCGGAGGAAACCCAGGCAGACATGGGGAAAATGTGCAAACTCCACACAGACAGTGACCCAAAGCTGGAATCGATCCAGAAGCGAATGACCCAATTAATATGTTTTCTACGTAATCTGCTGGTTAAGGGAGAATACGCTGGGGGAGGAGAATTCCCTGATCTTTAACAACCACCTGAAACACCACAAACAGATTCAATGCATCATCTAATGCTAGCAGCTCTGCCAGTGTAGCCCTCCTTTAGTACTGCACTGAAATATCAGCCTGGATTGTGCGTTTAACTCCCGGAGTGAGGTACAGAATACTGAGTCAGAAGTCCTGTCCGTCTGTCTGTCAGTCAGTCGCCTGTTCAAGTAGACTGCAAAAAGCTGAAATGGGCAGACAATAGTTTTTGGATGCAGTATACCATCCCTCTTCTGCATTTTATAATTATATTCCTAAAGCAAACGAATGAGAATTTCGCAAACCCTTGCGACGTTACAGGGATTAAAAGTTTTAGGCACGCTAAAGACAGGACACGAATACAATGGAAGGTGGAAAACTCAATATTCCAATAACAGGGCACAGCTGATGTCATAAACCACAGCAATCCTATAACTCTCATAGCCAAAAGATAAAATTAATGCCCTGAATAAAAGGAATGGAATTGTACACTGTCAAAACATAATAGTGTTGCCAATTGCCATGTCATTGCTAAGCACCTGTATTTATTTTTGTAACTAAGGCTGGAACACTGGATTACCTGATTAATCATTTATTTCTGAAAATGTACACGAGGAACAAAATGTCACTTTTCTATGTAACTGAGGTGAGGCAGAAAATGAATAATTATTCAGATCTAATGGCCTCATTTTTAATAATGTAATCACGTGATGTCTGGGAGTTCAGGAGACCTAAAATAACTGAGTCTGGCCCTTCTGGCTATCCAAAATCAATCTTAGTGTGTTTATGAACCCGTGGGTAAGTCAGTTGCTGTTACTCCCATCAATCTCTCCTGCTACTGCCTGGTCAGCCCATTGGCGAAGTCCTCCACTTTTACTTTGTACAGCTGTGATCTGCCCAGTCGGATATTAGGCGGCACAGTGACACAGTGATTAACACTGCTGCCTCACGGCACCAGGGACCTGGGTTTGATTCCCGGCTCGGGTCACTGTCAGCGCAGAGTCTGCACATTCTCCCCGTCTCTGTGTGAGTTTCTTCCGGGTGCTCCCAGTTTCCTCCCACAGTCTATAAGACGTGCCGGTTAGGGTGCATTGGCCGTGCTAAATTCTCCCTCAGTGTACCCGAACAGGTGCCGGAGTGTGGCGACTAGGGGATTTTCACAGTAACTTCATTGCAGTGTTAATGTAAGCCTACTTGTGACACTAATAAATTAACTAAACATGTCACAACCAGCATAACAGAGCAACCTTAATTTGCCAATCCAATCCTCAGTGGTCAGTTACAGTAAGATCTAAATCGATTGTGCGTAACAATTACAGCAAACTCACTTTTGCAAATCGAAAATGAAATTCAAGTTCACTTTTTGACACTGGGGAAAAAAAACATTTCTGACTTCCAGGAATATAATCACCGAAAAAAACAAAATTCTCATCAGCCAAAGCCTATCGTGGTACTAAAGGATTGACTAACTGGCACAAGGCAGAGAGTGGGGAGAAAAGGGTCCTTTTCAAAATGGCAGCTGGTGACTAGTGGACTTTTTAACTTTATACATCAATGATCTAGATGAAGGAACTGAGGGCATGGTGGCTAAGTTTGCAGATGATACAAAGATAGGTAGCGGGACAGGTGGTATTGAGGAGGCAGGGGGGCTGCAGAAGGACTTGGGCAGGTTAAGAGAGTGGCAAAGAAGTGGCAGATGGAATAGAACATGGGAAAGTTTGAGGTTATGCACTTTGGTAGGACTAGAGGTTTAGACAATTTTCTAAATGGGGAGAGAATCCAGAAATTGGAAGCGCAAAAGGACTTGGGAGTCCGAGTTCAGGGTTCGCTTAAGGTTAACTTACAGGTTGAGTTGGGAGTTAGGAAGGCAAATGCAATGTTAGCATTCATTTCAAGAGGACTAGAATACAAAAGCAGTGATGAGCTTTATAAGGCTCTGGTCAGACCACATCTGGAATATTGAGCGCAATTTTGGGTCCTGTATCGAAGGAAGGATGTGCTGGCCTTGGAGAGAGTCCAGAGGAGATTCACAAGAATGATCCCAGGAATGAAAGGCTTGATCTATGAGGAGCGTTTGAGCACTCTGGGTCTGTACTCGATGGGATTAGGACGAGGGGGGGGGGGGATCTCATTGAAACATACAGAGTACTGAAAGGCCCGGATAGAGTGGACATGAGGAAGACGTTTCTATTAGTCGGAGAGACTAGGATCTGAGGGCACAGCCTCAGAGTAAAGGGCGACCCTTTAGAACCGAGATGAGGAGGAATTTCTTCAGCCAGAGGGTGGTGAATGTGTGGGATTCATTGCCACAGAAGGCTGTGGAGGCCAGGTCATTGACTGTATTTGAAACGGAGTAGATAGGTGCTTGATTGGTAAGGTGATCAAAGGTTAGGGGGGGGGAAGGCGGGAGAATGGGGCTGAGAAACATATCAGCCATGATCGAATGGCAGAGCAGAACTCAATGGACCGAATGGCCTAATTAAGAGGACAGCACGGTGGCACAGTGGTTAGCACTGCTGCCTCACAGCGCCAGGGACCCGGGTTTGATTCCTGGCTTGGGTCACGGTCTGTGCGGAGTCTGCACATTCTCCCCATGTCTGCATGGGTTTCCTCCGGGTGCTCCGGTTTCCTCCCACGGTCCGGAAGACATGCTGGTTAGGGGATTGGCCGTGCTAAATTCTCCCTCAGTGTACCCGAACAGAGGCCGGAGTGTGGCGACTCGGGGATTTTCACAGCAACTCCATTGCAGTGTTAATGTAAGCATACTTGTGACTAATAAACAAACTTTAACTTTGTTCCTATATTTTATGGTCTTAAATGGGCAGTGCTGTTCCTGTATCCTGGTGGCATTGTTGAGTGAAGTGTATATAACTGAATATAATTTGGGATCTCTGCACGAGCTTACAGAAAAACTTGGAATGTAGTCAGGGAAATTCATGACCAATTCGCCGCAAGCGGATTTTATAGCTCAGTTTAATGTTAAATCACATCTGATTAAAATCTGTTCTCAACACCTGTGTGTAGGACTCATAGCTGTTTTAAAAGTTTACTTCTTGGATTTCAAGATGTGAATCCAGTTTTTGTGCACACACACACACACACCCATCTCCCGTGGTGTTGTAGATGCATTCTCAATTGAAATGGGACTGAGAGGTAATTGGGTCAAGGAGCACAACGTAATTCAGTCATAGAGGTTTACAGCATGGAAACAGGCCCTTCGGCCCAACTTGTCCATGCTGCCCTTTTTTTTAAAACCACCAAGCTAGTCCCAATTGCCCACATTTGGCCCATATCCCTCCATACCCATCCCACCCATGTGGCTGTCGAAACACTTTTTAAAAGTCAAAATCCTCATTTTAAAGTCTGACGCTCTCCCTTATCTGTTGTAAATTTCATCATAAATCCCCATTCCACATTTGATAATGGTTACTGCAAATGGATATTTTAGCCTTGGGTTCTCACCGAGTGGATGATTAGCTATCTCAGTTGTACTGAGGTGAGCGTGTCTCAATAGCCAGTACTAGTCTGTATATTGTACCAGAACAAACACAGCGTGCACAATTATTTATACATACCAGAGAATGGGGGACAGTGGTCAGTGTCTGGAAGATGGAACATATAATGTATGTAGGAGACTAGCAAGCTGTTGCGTCCATGAAGATCTTGATTTCCTTCCAAGTTCTTGTGGATCTGATTGATGAGTTGAGCCATTACCTCAAAAGCAGCTCGACCCAGGTTTACTGAAATGGAAAAAAATATTTGGAGGCTTTATCTTTATTTCCAACTTCCTGTGGAGTGAAATCATGCGGTTTGATATCAGCTTGGACTGGTTTAAAGCTCCTGACTTACTTTAATACACAAGTTAGCTCATTTATAAAGAGTTTCAGACCTTATGGTGGCACAATGGTTAGCACTGCTGCCTCACAGCGCCAGGGAGCCGGGTTCAAATCCGGCCTCGGGTCACTGTCCGTGTGGAGTTTGAAAATTCTCCCCATGTCTGCGTGGATTTCCTCCTACAGTCCAAAGATGCGCGGGTTAGGTTGATTGGCCATGGTAAAATGCCCCTTACTGTCAGGGGGATTAGCAGGGTGAATACATGTGGTTACGGGGATAGGGCCTGGGTGGGATTGTGGTCGGTGCAGACTCAATGGGCCAAATGGCCTCCTTCTGCGCTGTAGAATTCTATGCTTCTATGCTTAATTAAAATGGCAAAGACTGTATGTTGATATGGAACAGTGTGATTTCACCCTATTCAAGTGTTTGAAAAGATCTCAGTAACTCCAAGATCATGACGACACATGAAAATTTCTTCAGAGTGTATGTTCCTCCAGGTTTTGTAGCTAAAGAAGTCGACAAAACTGACAGTAAAGGAAGCAGCTGGGTGAATTCTGCTCCAGGCAAACTGGAAAGCTGGTAGGGTTAGAGCCAAACTATGGATATTGCCTGTCCTCCGAGATCTGGTGTCACACCGATTCACAATGCAGTGCCAGAGTACTGGTAAATCACAACACCAGGTTCAAGTCCAACAGGTTTATTTGGAATCATGAGCTTTTGGAGTGCTGCCCCTTCATCAGGTGAGTGTCGAGTGGAGAGAATAAACCTGTTGGACTTTAACCTGGTGTTGTGAGACTTCTTACTGTGCCCACCCCAGTCCAATGCCGGCATCTTCACATCACTGGTAAATCAGACCTTGGCTGATGTTCTTAAAACAGGTTTTCAAGCACACCAACTGGGGAGGCGATGGCCTAGTGGTATTATCGCTAGACTATTCATCCAGAAACTCAGCTAATGTTCTGGGGACCCGGGTTCAAATCCCACCACAACAGATGGTGGAATTTGAATTCCATAAAAATACCTGGAATTAAGAATCTACTGATAACCATAGTCGATTGTCGGAAAAACCCATCTGGTTCACTAATGTCCTTCAGGGAAGGAAATCTGCAGCCCTTACCCGGTCTGGCCTACATGTGACTCCAGAGCCACAGCAATGTGGTTGACTCTCAACTGCCTCCACGGGTAACTAGGGATGGGCAATAAATGCTGGCCCAGCCAGCGACACCCGTGTCCCACGGAAGAATTAAAAAAAAATGCAGGGACATCAAACACCAGGAGGTGGAAATAAAGAAACACAAGTCAAAGATTCCTCCACCAGCTCAGTCATGTAAAGAAACGAGTGGAGAAAGCAAAGCTGTCCAGGGCTTTTGGCCTGACATGGTGTACAGGTGGGGGAATATTTCTGGATAATAACCCCCCCCATCAGAGACACAATTATTTGCCTCTTTCCTAGACGGTACTTCCTTAGAGTGGCACAGTGGTTAGGACAGCTGCCTCATAGCACCAGGGACCTGGGTTTGATTCCCGGCTTGAGTCACTGTCTGTGTGGAGTCTGCACGCTCTCCGGGTGCTCCAGTTTCCTCCCACAGTCCGAAAGACATGCTGGTTAGGGTGCATCGACCATGCTAAATTCTCCCTCAGTGTACCCGAACAGGCGCCGGAGTGTGGCGACTAGGGGATTTTCACAGTAACTTCATTGCAGTGTTAATGTAAGCCTACTTGTGACGCTAATAAATAAATTTTAACTTTAGACTTGCAGAATGCCTAAGGAGCAACTGCAAACAACAAACAGCTTATGTTTCCTTCAGAGAAATAAAAAACCTATCCATACCTATTTGCCCATTGATAATTGGAGGCCGCACAATTAAGAGGATGAGTTTGTTGAGGACATGGTGCACAAATCGGAGCAGCGGTTCCATCCTCGCTGACCGCAAATTGGTTATACTGGCTTTCAACTCCGTCTCCACGTTATTCTCCGAGATGATCACATCCTTCAGCCGGAATGGGAATGAGTACTCCTCCAGTACGTGCACCAGAGTGAAAAACTTATCCAGATATTGGTCCTAAGGATAAGAGCAGAATTCCATGTGAGTGTGCGGAAATCACGGTGTTCATCTTCTTAAGCACGAAGCACCCTTTTGATGCACGGGCACCTTTCTCAAATCACCACAGCGCACTCTGCACCAGATTAGAGGAGGGAATGGTTAGTAATATCATCACTCTGGTGCCTCCGTGGCCTCATACATACATGTTCTCCGCCAGCAGACAATGGGGTTTGGTTAATTATCACTTCACTAGCCTAACTGTACTGGCTAAAACTGCCCTCTCGGTTGCAATCAGCGTGGATCAAACCCAGCACCTTCCTAGATTATAGGGTGCAAATATCTTCCAGATCAAGGCAAGACGACAACAACAGGAGGAGGAACAGGTAGAACATAGAACAGTACAGCACAGAACATGCCCTTCGGCCCACGATGTTGTGCCGAGCTTTATCTGAAGCCAAGATCAAGCTATCCCACTCCCTATCATCCTGGTGTGCTCCATGTGCCTATCCAATAACTGCTTAAATGTTCCTAAAGTGTCTGACTCCACTATCACTGCAGGCAGTCCATTCCACACCCCAACCACTCTCGGACATCCTTCCTATATCTCCCACCATGAACCCTATAGTTCTGCCCCCTTGTAATAGCTCCATCCACCCGAGGAAATAGTCTTTGAACGTTCACTCTATCCCCTTCATCATTTTATAAACCTCTATTAAGTCTCCCCTCAGCCTCCTCCGCTCCAGAGAGAACAGCCCTAGCTCCCTCAACCTTTCCTCATAAGACCTACCCTCCAAACCAGGCAGCATCCTGGTAAATCTCCTTTGCACTCTTTCCAGCGCTTCCACATCCTTCTTATAGTGAGGTGACCAGAACTGCACACAATATTCCAAATGTGGTCTCACCAAGGTCCTGTACAGTTGCAGCATAACCCCACGGCTCTTAAACTCCAACCCCCTGTTAATAAAAGCTAAGGTAGGTTTCCCAATACATAGAAACTAGAAGCAGGATAGGCCATTCGGCCCTTTAAGCCTACTCCACCATTCATTATGATCATCAAATTCAATATCCTGTACTGTACCCCCCCATATCCCTTTAGTCCCCGGAGCTATATCTAATTTCTTCTTGAAATCAGACATTTTAGCCTCAACTACATTCTGTGGTAGTGAATTCCACACATTTACCACCCTCTGGGTGAAGAAATTTCTCCTCACCTCCGTCCTAAAAGGTTTACCCCTTATCCTCAAACTATGACCTCTAGCTCTGGACTCCCCCCACCATCGGGAACATTCCTTCTGAATCTACCCTGTCTAATCTTGTTAGAATTTTATAAGTTTATATGAGATTCCCTCTCACTCGTTGGACATAGTTGGACCTTAGGAAGGTTAAAATAACTGGAGTTTAGAGGGACATTAATGTATTTCATCAACATAGAGGCAAGATCGATTGGAGTGATGAGAGAAGAATTGAACAGAGGGAAGGATCACAATCAAAGCTCTTTGGGCTCCTGCTTTGCCCAACACCGCAAGAAACTACAAATGGTTGTGAATGTAGCCCAGTCCATCACGCAAACCAGCCTCCCATCCATTGACTCTGTCTACACTTCCCGCTGCCTCGGGAAAGCAGCCAGTGTAATTAAGGACTCCACACACCCCGGACTTCTCTCTTCCACCTTCTTCCATCGGGAAAAAGATACAAAAGTCTGAGGTCACATATCTACTGACTCAAGAACAGCTTCTTCCCCGCTGCCATCAGACTTTTGAATGGACCTACCTCACATTAAGTTGATCTTTCTCTGCACCTTAGCTATGACTGTAACACTACATTCTGCACTATCTCCTTTCCTTCTTTATGAATGGTATGCTTTGTCTGTATAGTGCACAATACATGTGACAATAATAAATCAACTCCAATCAAATCAAAATCAAAAAACTGACAGACATTAGAAGACTTCCCCAAATTCAAAACCTGTATATAAATTTTAAGTGGCCAACACAGCTTTAGTTGCAGCCTTCAAAGGGGGAATGGATAAAAAACATCTGTGGACGTGAGGAAACTAGATTACTCTTTGCAAGAGCGGGCACAGACTTGATGGGCCGAAAGGCCTCCTTTCATAGAATCCTTACAGCGCAGGAGGAGGCTATTTGGCCCATCAAGTCTGCGCTGACAACAATCCCACCCAGGCCCTATCCCCGCAACCCCACTTATTTACCCTGCTAATGCTCCTGACACTAAGGGGCAATTTAGCATGGCCAATCCACCTCACCCACACATCTTTGGACTGTGGGAGGAAACCGGAGCACCTGGAGGAAACCCACGCAGACACACTGTAATATCCTACAATTCTTTTGATTCGGGCTTACGGAGAGGTTTTGATGAGAGAAGGAAGCATCTTGGAAGCATTATTAGTGGAGGAAATGATGTGGGAGTTCTAGTTCGAATCAGGACGTGAAGGAATTGAAAATGCAAATAGAGCATAAGTTCAGAATAATTCCAGGTACACGCCTCTTATTCAGATAATTGTACAGCATAGAAGACTATTCAGCCCATTGTGCCTGTGCAAGCTCTTTGAAAGAGCTATCACGGCTGCACGGTAGCACAGTGGTTAGCACTGCTGCTTCACAGCTCCAGGGTCCCGGGTTCGATTCCCGGCTCGGGTCACTGTCTGTGTGGAGTTTGCACATTCTCCTCGTGTCTGCGTGGGTTTCCTCCGGTGCTCCGGTTTTCTCCCACAGTCCAAAGATGTGCGGGTTAGGTTAATTGGCCAGGTTTAAAAAATTGCTCCTTAGAGTCCTGGGATGCGTAGGTTAGAGGGATTAGTGGGTAAAATATGTGGAGGTAGGGCCTGGGTGGGATTGTGGTCGGTGCAGACTCGATGGGCCGAATGGCCTCCTTCTGCATTGTAGGGTTTCTATGATTTCTATGATCCAATTAGCCCCAGTCCTCTTCTCTTTCCCCAAAGCCCTGCAAATGTCTACCCTTCAAGTATACGTCCAATTTGGAAAATACGACTGATTCTGCTTCCATCACCCTTGCAGGCAGCACATTCCAGAACTTAACAACTCACTATATTAAATGAAACTCTTTCCTCATGTCTACAATGCTCCTTGGCCAATTACTCCCAGAAGACAAGGTTCACCTTTGATATAATCTAGAGTTTTGTTCTGTGATGTTTCTGCTTTCAGCCTGGAGTTAAATAAACATTTGGAAATGGTTGCAAGGCCTGCTCCCAGCTGAGTTTACAATGTTACAAGGGCCAGCTGGAGGAACAGCGCGTGTATAATAGCTCTAAATGACCGAAAGGAGTTCTACAGTCTTGTAGCTGCCAACTGCATAATGATGCTAATCCTCACTCAGAGGATTTTATGTGACAGCGCTGCCTTAGAAACTCTTCAATAACACAGTTATAAAACAGCACAGTGGTCTGGTATTTATTCTCCTCCTCCCTTGAACAATCAGCATCGCCTGTTTTTACGAACTCTGAGTCTGCTCAGCTTGTGAGCCAGAAATGTCTGACCATGATGCTTCTTTCGATGGGATCTGAGCTTTGCTAGAGTGGTTTGGAGAGCTGGTAGGGTTCAGGTTGGCCCATGCAAGATGTGTACGTGCCTGGGTATGCACTGAAGATGCTGCAGATACTTCCACATTAAACACTCCTTTGTGATTGTCGACCCACTTCATTCCAGGTAGTTGGACCTATTCAAAGATAAATTAAAAGAAAGACATTTATAAATATATAGATGCAATCAAGGGCATTTATTTCTCAGATGCCTACAGGACATGTGGCAAGAACTAATCACTTAAAAACAGCCTTTGCGTGGTACCTGTACTTAGGGAGCCGGCACTATTCCATTAACCACATATTCCATCGTTCCCTCTCTAAATCTGCTCTCTAACTTTACTGTCCCCCTTGATCAGAAGGGTTTGCACTTTAGGCTGCCAATAACGCTACAACTGAATTACTCTGAAAGATCGCCCGTGGTTACAATTATACAATATGGAATGACCTTCCAATCTCCACCTTTTCCATACAAGTTAACCTGTGTGGAAAAGGTGCCTCCTTCCCATACAGGTTAACCACACCGAGAGTTACACCAAGAATGGTTACAGCACAGAAAGAGGCCATTCCTTCCATCTTGTCCGTGCTGGTTCTCTTCAAAAGCATCTCACCTAGACTCACTTCTCTGTCTGTTACCCTTAAACTTGCAAACTTTTTTATCTTTAGATAATTATCCAATGCTCTTTTGAAGGCCTGAGTTGAATACATCTCCACCACACTCCGAGACAGTGAATTCCAAATTCTAACTACTCAGCACTTTTCCTCATGTCGACATTGCTTCTTTCTCAATTACCTTAACACCCGAGTGCTCTAGTTCTCGATGTCCAATGAGAACAGTGTCTCCCTAGCTATTCTGTCCAGACTCCTCATGCTTTAGAATACCTCTATCAAATCTCTTCACTCCCTGTGGAACAGCCCTTGCTGGGAGATGCCTCACAGATGTCCACATAACACAATGCAGTGACCATCAGCTGTTGGGAAGAGTTCAGCCAACTAAAACATTGTGAAAAGATCACGGTGGACAAATGACAGAGATTGGCGCAAATTCACAAACATGTTTTGTGTTCATACGCATCACCCCTGAAACCGCATGGGCAGAACACATGCCAAATGTGCCTTGCCTTCAATAAAACCCATTGCAGATCTGTCAACCATTGAAAGTCACAGCTGGAATGATGCACTGCTGTAAAATATTGAACTTGTTTGGAGGGTTTTGGGGATTGTGTCTGCTCTCCCATCAGGTTTCTCGGACACTGTTGAATCAGTTCTCAATGGTAAACAGCGGAAATAGAAACATAAAAGATAGGAGCAGGAGGAGGCCATTTTGCCCTTTGAGCCTGCTCCGCCATTCATTACGATCATGGCTGATCACCCAACTCAATAGCCTAATCCTGCTTTCTCCCCATAACCTTTGATCCCGTTCGCCCCAAGTGCTATATTCAGCCGCCTCTTGAATGCATTCAATGTTTTGGCCTCAACTACTTCCTGTGGTAATGAATTCCACAGGCTCACCACTCTTTGGGTAAAGAAATGTCTCCTCACCTCCGACCTAAATGGTCTACCCTGAATCCTTACAGGTTGTTTTTTACACTCAAGTCTTAACAATGAAAGTTCCGCTCCGATGCCTCTATTTCCTCGCCCCAATTCCATGAGCTCAATTCCTCAGCACAACTTTAGTTTCAAAGCTTCCTGTACTGAGTCAAGGAAGTCCAGAACCTCAGCTTTATTAAACCCTGTGTGGCTCCCCTGGATACTTATGTTAAAAAGATAGGTGACAGGACATTCCCTTGACAACTCCCTAACAACAGAAGACAAGGAACATGAGAAATTAGCAATTTGCCGATATCAAGCTTGGGTTTTGCAAAACCTAATCGATTTGTAAGAAGAACGGCAGACTGAGGCAAAGGGCTTGAGACAGCTGGAGAGAGTGATGGTGTAAAGAGTCAGTATTTCAACATGGGATGCAGGGAGGCAAAGAGGAAATGATTAAAACGCACAAGAGGGATGAAGTAATGTGTTATTTGGATCATACTTACGTCAGGGGTGAGCACTGAATAACTAGGGGGTGGCTTGTCCACTGACACTGGGAGGCTGAATGATCCAGTTCGGAGACGGCCATGTTGCATCAAAGGGATCCACTAAGTGAGGAGATTGCAAGTTTAGAGATTGTACAGTTAGCAGTTACAGTTGCATCAAAGGGATCCACGAAGTGAGGAGGGTTACAAGTTTAGAGATTGTACAGCTAGCAGCAACACTCCCCAACTCTCATCCCTCAGGTTGCACTCAAATCCATAGGAGTTGGAGGAAATGACTGCGGGCAAAAGGCTTGAATTAAAGTGACGGACAAGCTGAGGTAATCCCTGCTTCAAATACAGTTTATAACTCAAACATCAGGTCTCAGGGAAATCCGGTCCCTGCTTTGGTCAAACGGAGCAGTGTAGATCAGTTCTCCAGCATATGTACTGAGCTGGTGCACACTTTCCTGGGGTCAGGCATCTCCAGATCAATTCCCAAATCTATAGTTTAGTTTGAAGTGTATTTATTCGTGTCATAAGTAGGCTTACATGAACACCGCAATGAGGTTACTGTGAAAATCCCCTAGGTGCCACACTCTGGCGCTTGTTCTGGTACACTGAGGGAGAATTTAGCACGGCCAATACACCTAACCAGCACAGTCTTTTGGACTGTGGGAGGAAACCAGAGCACCCGGAGAAAACCCACACAGACACAGGGAGAACGTGCAGACTCCACAAAGACAGTGACCCAAGCTGGGAATCAAACCTGGGTCCCTGGCACTGTGAAGCCGCAGTGCTAACCACTGTGTCGCCCATCTATAGGAGATGGGTACCCCGATTGCAAAGAAAGGAGTCACTCCAGGGAGTAAAGGGATTCTTCCTGTGACTCAAGTGGCCAGATGATAAGAAAATCTAACCTTTGAAACGATAGGTAAAAAGTACCATTTTCCCCAAAGGGTCGAGCAATATTATTAAATTAGAGTATATGTTGTATTGTGATGGCTTTGAAAGTAGTTCAATTCCTTTTCCGACCATTGAATTGTTATGGGGTCTGCTGGCAGGCTTGGGGGGGGCCAAAGGACCTGTCCCTGTGCAGTAATTTTCTTTGTTCTTTGAATACATCTCAGGGAATAAATACTTCAATCAGGACGTACTGCTTGTTTATCTTTTCATCAGTGATAACATGCACTGGAACATGGTACATTAGTGTCACAAGTAGGCTTGCAGTAACACTGTAATGAAGTTACTGAATTGAGGACCCGCAGTTTAACTTGGCCCATTGTCCGTAATTACTGCTTGCAACACGACTGCAAGTACATGAGCGAGTTCAGTTCAAACCACTCTGAGTTGAGGATCTCTGTATTTGGCACAGACAGGTGAGAAGCCAATCCTGTGGTCCAATTTAACATCTCACGTTAGACTTGGGAAGGATACAACATAGAACACAGAAAAACTACAGCACAAACAGGCCCTTCGGCCCACAAGTTGCGCCGGTCGTGTCCCTAGCTACCTTGGCTTATAAATAGACTTACCTATAACCCTCAATCCTATTAAGTCCCATGTACTCATCCAGAAGTCTCTTAAAAGACCCTATCGAGTTTGCCTCCACCACCACTGACAGCAGCCGATTCCACTCACCCACCACCCTCTGAGTGAAAAACTTACCCCTGACATCTCCTCTGTACCTACTCCCCAGCACCTTAAACCTGTGTCCTCTCATAGCAGCCATTTCAGCCCTGGGAAAAAGCCTCTGAGAATCCACCCGATCTATACCTCTCAACATCTTATACACCTCTATCAGGTCACCTCTCATCCTTCGTCTCTCCAAGGAGAAAAGACCGAGCTCTCTCAACCTATCCTCATAAGGCATGCCAACCAATCCAGGCAACATCCTTGTAAATCTTGCTTCAAAGTGGTAAAGAATCTTTTATCAATCAAAAACAAATCAAATACCTGGCCATTTTTAGGGACTGAATTGCAAGTTAAATGTTAACTGCCCATTACCCGACAATACACAACATTTGTAACAATAGTGTTGCAGCCCATAGCGTTAAGTGTCAGCCGTGGCTCAGTAGATCGCACTCTTACCCGAGTCACAAGGTTCTGGGTTCAAGTCCCACTGCAGGGCTGGAGCACTGAGCTACGGGGTGGGATTCTCCACACCGGCAGGATTCTCAGGTCGCGCCAGCAGCGCACCCCCTGGCCCCCGGGTTTCCTGGCGGGGTGCAGTGGCTTCAGTGGGAAATCCCATTGACAGCGGCGGGACCAGAGAAACCCGCCGCCCGCGAATGACACGCTGCCTCCCGTCCACCGAGAAACGCGCGGCTGGGAGGCAGGCGAATCCTGCCCATCATCATCTTTGAGACGAGTCATTAAACAGCCTGCCCTCTTAGGTGGATATAAGAGATGACGTGGAGATGCCGGCGTTGGACTGGGGTGGGCACAGTAAGAAGCCTCACAACACCAGGTTAAAGCCCAACAGGTTTATTTGGTAGCACGAGCTTTCGGAGCGTTGTCCCTGATGAAGGGGCAACGCTCCGAAAGCTCATGCTACCCAAATAAACTTGTTGGACTTTAACCTGGTGTTGCAACATAAAAGATCTAATGGCATTATTTTAATATGGGAGTTTCCTGGTGTCCTGGTCGACATCTATCCCTCAGTCAACGTCGCTATGAGCAGACTATCTGGTCAATACCACATTGCTGTTTGTGGGAGCTTGAAGGTTAGAGTCATACAGTGTAGAAGAGGCCCTTCAGCCCATCGAGTCTGCACCGGCGCATTAGAAACACCTGAACTCCCACCTAATCCCATCTACCAGCAGTGGGCCCATAGCATGTTCCAGCACCAAGGCTGTTATTACAGTGTTAAACCTGTAAAAATTTTCCTTTAGGGCCCTGTACAGTGCTGGATTTCATGGGCTGGTTCACTGTTACTCACTGTGTAGCCAACGGGTGTCTCCAGTGACGCACTCGGTTTCTGCTGGCAGCTAATGTGATAGAAGGTGAAGAGCAGGTGATGGTTATCTGTCAGGTTTGCTGGGATCTTCATTTTTATTTCCTCATAAAACTCTGGCGATCTGCAGAGGTCACACACATACTGTGTCACTGATACAGGCAGCAGATGTCACACAATCACGCTGTCACTAATACAAGCAGCAGAGGTCACACACATACTGTGTCACTGATACAGGCAGCAGAGGTCACACACACTGTCTCTCTGATACAGGCAGCAGAGGTCACACACAGACTCTCACTGATGCAGGCAACAGAGGTCACACACACTATCTCTCTGATACAGGCAGCAGAGGTCACACACAGACTCTCACTGATACAGGCAGCAGAGGTCACACACACTGTGTCTCTGATACAGGCAGCAGAGCTGTCCCAGTCATTGTGTGTATACAATAGTCGTTCCCTCATTCAGTTTCATTCCAACAACTGGAAAGTGCTTCTTTCCCCACCCACCCATTAAGGAAGAGGTATTTAACTCCTCCACTCGCTCAGTGAGTCAATACAATCATGTGCGCAGCCCAGTGCCATATTGTGTACAATGTTCAGCCCCATCAGAAGGCCCCATTCCTCAACACGACCCAGTGACTCTTGCTGGGACATGTCTGTGAGTGGTCAGTGGATAAGGTCAGGAGTGGGCTCAGCTCTAGAGCCCTTGACGGTTAAATAGCCTGCTGACACTGGCAGCCGAGGGTTCCAGGCTTTTATGCAAGGATAATTCCTTTTGTCGCTAGGAAACATAGCCCTGTAAGATGGTGGCTGCACCTTCAGGAAGGAATAGAGCAACTTAAAAATAGTCCCTTGACACACATTTAACTTCTTCGTACATGAAGAAGTACACTTACTTTATTAGTGTCACAAGTAGGCTTACATTAACAATGCAATGAGGTTACTGTGGAAAATCCCCTCGTCGCCACACTCCGGCGCCTGTTTTGGTACACTGAGGGAGAATTTAGTACGGCCAATCCATCTAACCAGCACGTCTTTCGGACTGTGGGAGGAAACCAGAGCACCCGGAGGAAACCCATGCAGACACGGGGAGAACGTGCAGACTCTGCAACAGACAGTGACCCAAGTCGGGAATCGAACCCAGGTCCCTGGCGCTGTGAGGCAGCAGTGCTAACCACTGTGCTACCGGGCAGCCCCATGAGTCGCACCACTTGACTTATCTAAAGTTTTAAAGTTTACTTATTAGTCACAAGTAAGGCTTACGTTAACACTGCAATGAAGTTACTGTGAAATTCCCCTGGTTGCCACAGTCCGCGTTTGTTCGGGTCAATGCACCTAAACAGTGCGTCTTTCAGACTGTGGGAGGAAACCGGAGGAAGCCCACGCAGACACGGGGAGAACATGCAAACTCCACATAGACAGTGACCCGAGGCCGGAATTGAACCCGGGTCCCTGGCGCTGTGAGGCAGCAGTGACACTATCTCTATCTGTATCTTATTTCCTTCGGGCATTCTTTGACGGCGTTCATTTATGACTTTATCCTCATGAAACCAGCCCACTGATTAGCACTGAACGAAGATGCACAGAGTAATTGGGAGCAGGCAGTGATCCTCGAGTAGCGGATAGCTGAGCTCTTGAGATTAGATTGGAGGCACGGAATCACTTTCTACAGTCAGGCTTCACATCAAAGCTACAGGCGATGATGTGAGGACTGTCAGCTTTATTCTTTTCAATTTATGGTCTGCCCCCGTCAATTTGAGAGCAGCAGGCCACATTTCATGCATGCAGCTTTTTGTCAAGATGATTCAGCTTTCACACTGATTACAGCAGCACAATGGCTGAGGGCAGCAAGGGTTTAATTTGCTGCAGTTTGGAGTGTATTCGTTCTTTGCAGACAACTGCCAATTTACAAGCAGTGCACAGGTTAAAGGCGGGAGCTGCTCTCATTGCAGGCTCACAACAGAGTGTTTCAGTGGAGATTAAAAAAATAAAAGCTTTGACAAATTGTCATCTGGATCGAAACATCGGCTCTTTTCTCTCCTTACAGAAGCTGCCAGACCTGCTGAGATTTTCCAGCGTTTTCTCTTTTGGTTTCAGATTCTGCAGTAATTTGCTTTTAAAAGCAAGGAGGCACCGGCAAAAGTCTAGAAGCAGGGAGAAGGCACTTGTAGTTTATTTATTTATTGGTGTCACAAGAAGGCTTACATTAACACTGCAATGAAGTTACTGTGAAAATCCCCTAGTCGCCACACTCCTGTCCGGGGACACTGAGGGAGAATTTAGCACGGCCAATGAACCCTAACCAGCACGTCCTCCGGACCGTGGGAGGAAACCGGAGCACCCGGGGGAAACCCACGCAGACACGGGGAGAACGTGCAGACTCCACACAGACGGTGCCCAAGCCGGGATTCGAACCCGGGTCCCTGGCGCTGTGACGCAGCCGTGCTAACCACTGTGCCACCCCGTAGAAAACTTGCAGAAAAATAATCTACAATGGACTGTCTACAAACAGCAGAACTAGTACCGGTTGTAATACAACACAACAAGATCACTAATATCCAGAACTGCAGAATAACAAACAGGTACATTGAACGCTTGCATGGCCTCTAAGTTTCTGGTGAGACTTGTCTTTGATAACTCACTTGTTGTGGTACACCACAGCAGAATATGCTTCTCTTGAAAAATCCGCACAGCTGGACTTCCCAAAGATAACCTGCATTTACACGGAATAAACAAATCATTAGAGACAGTGCTGGGTGAGAGAAGGATTCTGGTGGTTGCACATCGATCACGGAATCTAAACCACTCAGGGTTCAAACGGTAATTTGCTAAACCATAACTCCTCAGGGGTCGGTGCTGAGATCATAACTTTTCACAATATACATTTAATGATTTTGAAGAAGGAACTGAAGGCACTGTTGCTACGTTTGCGGATGATATAAAGATAAATCATACAATCCCTGCAGTGCAGAAGGAGGCCATTCAACCCATCGAGTCTGCACCGACCACAATCCCACCCAGGCCCTACTCCCATAACCCCACAGATTTACCCTGCTAATCTCCCTGAGACTAGGGTCAATTTAGCACGGCCAATCCACCTAACCGGCACATCTTTGGACTGTGGGAGGAAACCGGAGCACCCGGAGGAAACCCACGCAGACACGGGGAGATCGTGCAAACTCCACACAGACAGTGGCCTGAGGCCAGAATTGAATCCGGGTCCCTGGTGCTGTGAGGCAACAGTGCTAACCACTGTGCTGCCCAGAGGGATATGTGGGGGGGGGGGGGCTGCAGAAGGACTTGGACAGGTTAGGAGAGTGGGCAAAGAAGTGGCAGATGTAGTACAATGTGGAAAAGTGTGAGGTTATGCACTATGGAAGGAGGAATGGAAGCATAGACTATTTTCTAAATGGAGAAATGCTTAGGAAATCAGAAGCATAAAGGGACTTGGGAGTCCTTGTTCAAGATTCTCTTAAGATTAACGAGCAGGTTTAGTCAGCAGTTAGGAAGGCAAATGCAATGTTAGCATTCATGTCGAGAGGGCTAGAATTCAAGAGCAGGGATGTACTTCTGAGGCTGCATAAGATTCTGGTCAAGGTCATTGAGTGTCTTTAAGACAGAGATAGATAGGTTCTTGACTAATAAGGGGATCAGGGGTTATGGGGAAAAGGGAAGGAGAATGGGGATGAGAAAATTATCAGCCATGATTGAATGGCAGAGCAGACTCAATGGGCCGAGTGGCCCAATACTGCTCCTATATCTTGTAACTGGTATGTTGTCGGCTTGCTCCCAAAAAAACAACAAAGCTGCTGGATTCTGAGAGGGTCAAGTGGGTTGCAAAGCGGCAAGAGAATAGGGTGGGGGGGTTTGTGGGGGCATGGCCATAGAGGGATGAGGATTTTAGATGTAATGCACTGGGGCCTCGAGAAGCCAATACAGGACAGCAAGCAACAAATTATGATGCTTTCAACCAGTTGGGAGTTCATGGAGGTTGAGAATGGGTGATCAGTGCGGAAAGGGGTCAAATGTGGTCTTGTTGAGGAATTATGTCCTGAAATGAAGAGGGATGGCATCTCTCCAAAGGCAGCTGTTGACAATATTGGCACACGTCAGGGCAGGAAAGATAACTAACTGGTCAGAACTTGGGTAGGGAGGGAGTCATAAGTGGGACTCATGGAAGAGATGAGTTTTGAGGAAAGAGAGAAAGAAAAACTAAAATCATAGAATCATACAGTGCAGAAGAGGCCCTTCGGCCCATCGAGTCTGCACTGACACATGAGAAACACCCAACCTCCCACCTAATCCCATTTACCAGCACTTGGCCCATAGCCTTGAATGTTATGATGTGCCAAGTACTCATCCAAGTACTTTTTAAAGGATGTGAGGGAACCCGCCTCTACCACCCTCCCAGGCAGCGCATTCCAGACCGTCACCACCCTCTGGGTAAAAAGCTTTTTCCTCACATCCCCTTAAAAGCCTCCTGCCCCGTCACCTTGAACTTGTGTCCCCTCGTGACTGACCCTTCAACTAAGGGGAAAAGCTGCTCCTTAGCCATGTCTCTCATAATCATGTACAGCTCGATCAGGCCCTCAGTCTTCTCTGCTCCAATGAAAACAACCCCAGCCTACTCAACCTCTCTTCATAACAAAAATGTTCCATCCCAGGCAGCATCTTGGTGAATCTCCTCTTCACCCCCTCCAGTGCAATCACATCCTCCCTACAATGTGGCAACCAGAACTGCACACAGTACTCCAGCTGTGGCCTCACCAAACGGATACGGAGTGGGGTAAAGTAAATAGGCAAGAGTCCCTGTTCACTACCAAGTGGCCAATACTGGAAAGTGGGTGCGTGGTTGCTGGGCAAGGTCAGGACCAAGCTCAGTTGTGAGGTTTGCCATGGACAAATGATTTGATTTGATTTGTCACATGTATTAGTATACAGTGAAAAGTATTGTTTTTTGAGCGCTATACAGACAAAGCATGCCATTCATAGAGAAGGAAAGGAGGGTGCAGAATGTAGTGTTACAGTCATAGCTAGGGTGTAGAGAAAAATCAACTTAATGCGAGGTAGGTCCATTCAAAAGTCTGATGGCAGCAGGAAAGATTTGATTTTGATTTGATTTATTATTGTCACATGTATTAGTATACAGTGAAAAGTATTGTTTCTTGCACGCTACACAGACAAAACACACTGTTCATAGAGAAGGAAACGAGTGCAGAATGTAGTGTTATAGTCATAGCTAGGGTGTAGAGAAAGATCAACTTAATGCAAGGTAGGTCCATTCAAAAGTCTGACAGCAGCAGGGAAGAAGCTGTTCTTGAGTCGGTTGGTACGTGACCTCAGACTTTTGTATCTTTTTCCCATTGACAGAAGGTGGAAGAGAGAATGTCCGGGTTGCGTGGGGTCCTTAATTATGCTGGCTGCTTTGCCGAGGCAACAGGAAGTGTAGACGGAGTCAATGGGTGGGAGGCTGGTTTGTGTGGTGGATTGGGCTACATTCACGACCTATTGTAGTTTCTTAGGGTCTTGGGCAGAGCAGGAGCCATTTCAAGCTGTGATACAACCAGAAAGAATGCTTTCTATGGTACATCTGTAAAAGTTTGAGAGAGTCGGAGCTGACATGCCAAATTTCCTTAGTCTTCTGAGAAAGTGGGCTTTCTTAACTACAGTGTCAGCATGGAGGGGCCAGGACAGGTTGTTGGTGTCCAGATCACCAAATGCAATGACACTTGCTGCCTGATGTATACAGAAGAGTCACACCTGGGTGAGATATAGCCTAGTTCAGAGGCAGCACGCCAGCAAGAAAGGAGTAATATGAGAAACACTGATAGACAGAAAGCTCTTCAAGATGCGTATGCCCATTAAGTTCTTGCAAAACCTGAGGGTACTCATTTACTTCCACTATAATAAGCATGATCTGCTAAATGGCTGTGTTCGCTGTCTCACCCACACAGCCATCCAAAATCCGGTGCCTCGTGGGAGTAAGTAGCTACTAAAAGCCGCTGTAATTGCCTCAACCATCATTTCTGTGTTCTTTAATATAACTTGGACCGCTGCAGGCACGGTGCGTACTTCCTGCTAAGTAGCCATTGTCAAAAGTGCACAAACACACAGTGGAAAGTCAATTATATTACTCTCAGTACCAGGAGGTACTAGAATCTGTGAAAGGAACACACCGACTCACAATTGATGTGGGAGATTCACAAACATCGAGTTAAATGTTTCACATCAAGGAAAATTCGTTTCTCAAACCGCACTTTAAAAATTCTACAAAATGCAACCAATTCCTGGCCAACATTGCTTTCCCGTTCTCTGGGAATGTTCTCACACAGAACAGCACAAAACAGATAGACTGTCTCCCCCAGTTTTGGTTTCCAATGCTTCTGTCTATCGCAACCTTTTTTAAAAAAATTGATATGACCTAGGCTTATGTCTCTTTGAATCATTTCTCTCCTCGTTCTGAGCTGTAGATACCCTATTTGATACACCCCTCGTCCTGATCTTCAAATTGGGGCTCTACTCTGCTGTCCCACATGCATTCTTTCACAGTACTTTTTGAAATTTTCTTCTTAAGTTTTACTCCATTCTTAAAATTACAAAGCCCGTGCTCAGAGTGGACCGGGCAGCCCTGAATCAGGGGTTATGGGGAAAAGGCAGGAGAATGGGGGATGAGAAAAATATCAGCCATGATTGAATGGGGGAGGAGACTCGATGGGCTGAGTGGCCTAATTCTGCTCCTATGTCTTATGGTCTTATGAATCTATCTCCTTGCTTGCTTCAAAAACCAACTTCGTATTGAATCCAATTCACGGTCTCCACGAGGGAGACAAGCGAGATCCAAGCCGACCTTGTTCAGATAAGGCTTCGCGCCCCATCTTGGGCTTGATCCCATGCTCGATTTTGGCCAAAAGGCCGAGAGACGTTCTTTCACAGCATCTTAAAGCTTTGGAGTCAGTACCGACGGAGCGTCGTCATGTTTAAGTTCATTTATTGGAACTGCACCATTTAACCAAAGCCTGTCATCACAGCCGAGGCGAACGCTGAAGATTCCAGGATGCTTTTCAAAATGTGGGGAGTTCTTGCTGTATCTTGGACAAGGGAGGCAATGGCCTAGTGGTATTATTGATAGATTATTAATCCAGAAGCTCAGCTAATGTTCCGGGGACCCGAATTCGAATCTCGCCACGGCAGTTGCTGGAATTTGAGTTCAATTTTTAAAATCTGGAATTAAGAATCTACTGGTGACCATGAAGCTATTGTCGGTTGTCAGAAAAATCCATCTGGTTCACCAATGTCCTTTAGGGAAGGAAATCTGCCGTCCTTACCTGGTCTGGCCTACATGTGACTCCAGAGCCGCAGCAATGTGGTTGACTCTCAACTGTCCTCGGGCAATTAAGGATGGGCAATAAATGCTGGCCCAGCCAGCGACGCCCATGTGCCACAAATGAATAAATAAAAAGATCCTTCCTTTAATTAAGACCAACAAAAATAAATTGACCACCTCACAGGTGGAACCTTGATGTATGTATGCAAAATAAAGGCTGCTTTTGACAGTAAATCCACTTCCAACTCAATAAATAGCACATAAAGCACTCAGAGATTCGAGAGATCAGGAAAATGTTTTTTTTATTCATATGAGGGTATGTGTTGCCTATTCCCAATTGCCCTGAGCGGCTTGCTAGGCCATTTCAAAGGGCATTTAGGAGCCAATCACATTGCTTTGGATCTGGAGCCACATGTACCAGGCAAGGATGACAGATTTCCCTCCCTAAGGGACATTCGTGAACCAGAAAGGTCAACAATGGTTTCATGGACATCGCAAGACTTTTAATTCCAGATTTTTATTGAATTCAAATTTCAACTTCTGGTCTGGGTCCCCAGAGCATTACCCTGGGCCACTGGATTACTAGTCCGGTGACAATACCACTACGCCACTGCTTCCCCCTAAATAAAGACACACACGCTTTTCTTCTACCTTTCTTCTTCCGAGTGTGTTCTGGATTTTGGAACCCAACCTTGGTTATCACTTCCTGATTTAGCTCATATTAACTTTAGCCGCTGTGGTGTTCTGTTATGGACCCTTCTGTTAAATTTCTCAACGATGAATAAAACCGGTATTACTCTCGGAGATATAGACAATACCAGGTCGGGCATTACTGTGTGCTTCAAGAATAACAGTGCTAAGACCACCGCGTTAACGCAAGGCATTTCTCACCGGCATGGCACTGTTGGGGTCCTCCCCTGCCATAAACTGGACTTTCACTGTAATATTCCGCACCGACCCCTGACGGCTGCTGAAGTTCAAGCTTTGTGGGTAGACATACAGTAGATTCCTAAAAAAAGAACAGAGTGATGAGTGCAGGCAACACATGAGCCAGACTTGTAGTGACCTGCCGTCCTGATCCATTAGTTTCACTGTGCTACAAATTTATCCACGTGTAAGAGTTCATAAGATATAGGAGCAGAATTAGGCCATTCGGCCCATCGAGTCCGCTCCGCCATTCGATCATGGCTGATATGCTCCTCATCTCCATTTTCCTGCCTTCTCCCCATAACCCTTCAACCCATTACCAATTAAAAATCTGTCTAACTCCTCCTTAAATTTACTCACTGTCCCAGCAGCCACCGCACTTTGGGGCAGCGAATTCCACAGGTTCACAACCCCTTGGGAGAAGTAGTTTCTCCTCAACTCTGTTTAAAATTTGCTGCCCCTTATCCCAGAATGCCCCCCCAGCAGAAGCATCCACTCCATGTCTACCTTTTATCATCTTGTATGCCTCAATTTGATCTCCGCTCATTCTTCTAAATTCCAGAGAGTATCGGCCTAAACTGTTCAAACTCTCTTCATACGACAAACCCCTCATCTCCGGAATCAATCTAGTGAACCTCCTCTGAGCTGCCTCCAATCCCACTACATCTTTCCTCAAATAAGGGGACCAAAACTGTGCACAAAGAGGATGCGCAAACTCTCACTGAGACACAGGAGACAGGACACACCTATGGGATGTGTCTGAAGCATGGAAATAAGACATAACCTTAATGAAGAAATACCAAAACTGTAACAGCACCTCAGTTAAGGTAAGTCCTACCTGGCTATCGCTTGAATAATTTATAACGACATGGTACCATTTACAAGCTTTACCTGACTTCTCAGATCAGAAACCACAGCAGTAAGAGAACTGAACATACATTATTTGATTTATTATTGTCACATGTATTCGTATACAGTGAAAAGTATTGTTTCCTGCGCACTATACAAAGCATTCCGTACATAGAGAGGGAAAGGAGAGGATGCAGAATATAGTGTTACAGTCATAGTCAGTGAGTGGGAGCTGAATTAACCCCTAATTTAGTCAGTAATGCTGATCATTGCATCGTGAAGTCACAATGTCCTGAGCGAAATTTATCTGAGAGATTTATTTTCTCTCTCATTCTCATAGACAAAGATCAACTTAATGCGAGGGAGGTCCATTCAAAAGTCTGACAGCAGCAGGGAAGAAGCTGTTGGTGAGTGACCTCAGACTTTTGTATCTTTTTCCTAACGGAAGAAGGTGGAAGAGAGAATGTCCGGGGTGTGTGGGGTCCTTGATCATGCTGGCTGCTTTTCCGCGGCAGCGGGAAGAGGTGTAGACAGAGTCAATGGATGGGAGGCTGGTTTGAGTGATGGACATGAAGTGGGGGGGGGGGGGGGGGGAAACAGTGTTGACAAATAAAGTGAGGCCGGATAGATATTTTTCAGTGAGGGATTCATTGTGGAGGGGAAATGAGAGATAAAAGCGTGCATGATATTCACTGAATACTGTGGCTGGCCAGATAGACTGCAGTGGTATGTTCTAATTCTGCACATTCCTATGGCAGTAATGCTGCAGGAATTCTGGCAGCAATATAAAGGCCTGGCCCATTTAATATCGCTCTAATGTTTTGCCAGCGACCTTCCCTTCAAGCACTGGGTCACATCCTCTCAATCAAGGGCATGGCAGGTTCGACTGTCCTTTGTCCAACCATCAGAATTCATTTGCAGTAATCGACTGAAGAGACAGACTTGAGGGAAAATAAACTGAAGTAATTTTACAAAGTGGACCATACACAATGCAAAACTAAAATAAGCCCAACATTAACTCCATTAGAGTAAGCTTCATTAAAAAAACAAGCATCTCCATGTGGCTGGAATCCATTCTTTTAGCTGCCCTTGCAGCTTTCCATATCTCATGTACCCAGACTAAACTCGCCTCAAGGCTTCCCCTGTGCCAGTTTGAACTCATACTGCTCTCCAGTTCTCTCATCTGACCTCACGCCTGTCCGACCTCATCATGTCAATGAGACTCACCCTTTGAAATCATTCCCACTCAGCTGCTGATTGCTCAACTTCTGTTCATGAACGCCCATGTTGGCGGACACAACGCACCATAGAAAGCATTCTTTCTGGTTGTATCACAGCTTGGTATGGCTCCTGCTCTGCCCAAGAAACTGCAAAGGGTCGTGAATGTAGCCCAATCCATCACTCAAGCCAGCCTCCCATCCATTGACTCTGTCTACACTTCCCACTGCCTCGGGAAAGCAGCCAGCATAAGTAAGGACCCCACGCACCCCGGACATTCTCTCTTCCATCTTCTCCCATCAGGAAAAGATACAAAAGTCTGAGAACATGTACCAACCGACTCAAAAACAGCTGCTGCCATCAGACTTTTGAATGGACCTACCTCGCACTAAGTTGATCTTTCTCTACACCCTAGCTATGACTGTAACACTACATTCTGCACTCTCTCCTTTCCCTCTCTATGAACAGTATGCTTTGTCTGTACAGTGCGCAAGAAACAATACTTTTCACTTTATACTAATATGTGACAAGAATAAATCAAATCAAATAAACAAATCTCTCAAATATTGCACCCTTCTCTTCAAAAGCGGCTGCCATCACATCCTTAGCAAACATCATACTTCATCCCCTCTATTCTCACCAACCATTACTCCATCTCCAATCTCTCTCCCTGCTCAAAGTAGTGAAAGATATTCTCCAGGACTCTGACTGAGGCCCCTCCTCTTCCTGCTGTGACAGAGGTGAACACAGTAAGAGTTTTAACAACACCAGGTTAAAGTCCAACAGGTTTATTTGGTAGCAAATGCCATTTGCTTTCGGAGCGGTGCTCCTTCGTCAGATGGAGTGGAAATCTGCTCTCAAACAGTTTGAGAGCAGATTTCCACTACATCTGACAAAGGAGCAGCGCTCCGAAAGCAAATGGCATTTGCTACCAAATAAACCTGTTGGACTTTAACCTGGTGTTGTTAAAACTCTTACTGTGTTTACCCCAGTCCAACGCCGGCATCTCCACATCATGACAGAGGTGACCAGAGTAACTCACCTCCTGACTCGCCAGACCTTGCCTATCACCTACAAGACAGTCAGGGCTGGTATAGAATACCCTCCACTTGCCTGGGTGAGTGTGGCTCCAACAACATTCAAGAAGCTCGACACCATCCAGAATAAAACAGCCCTGCTTGATTAGCATCCTATTCACCAGCTTAAAGATTCACTCCCTACACCAGCAACACACAGTAGCAACAGTGTGTACCATCTACAAGATGCACTGCAGCAACTCATCAAGGCTCCTTCAACAGCACCTTTCAAACCCGTGACCTCTACCTAGAAGGACAAGGGCAACAGATGTATGGGAATCCCTCCACCTGCAAATTTCCCTCCAAGCCACACACCATCCTAGCTTGGAACTATATCACCGTTCCTTCATTGTTGCTGGGTCAAAATCCTGGAAACCCCACTCTAACAGCGCTGTACATGTACCTACACATGACTGCAGCGCTTCAAGGTAGTGAAGGGGAATTGGAGATACCTAGCCAGCGACACCCACATCTGGTCGAAAGTATAAAAATAAATAAACAACAGCAACGGATTCTCTTCTTCCTGGGTTCAATTCCGGCCTCGGGTCACTGTCTGCGTGGAGTTTGCACATTCTCCCCGTGTCTGCGTGGGTTTCCTCCGGGTGCTCCGTTTCCTCCCACACTCCAAAGATGTGCGGGTGAGGTTGATTGGCTGTGCTAAATTGACCCTAGTGTCAGGGAGATTAGTAGGGTAAATATGTGGGGTTACGGGAATAGGGCCTGGGTGGGATTGTGGTAGGTGCAGACTCAATGGGCCAAATGGCCTCCTTCTGCACTGTAGGGATTCTATAACCCCATTGACGGCAATGTAAAACAGGTGCCAAATCACCCAGGGCGGCGAATGATGTGCATGTAGATATCTCAAACTGGACACACGCCAACTAGTTTATTGACAAAAGTCCAAGTACAGAACCCACTCCTAAAATGCATCCTTATTTTGATTTGAACAAACAAAGCACAAAGAACAGTACAGCACAGGAAACAGGCCCTTCGGCCCTACAAGCCTGTGCCGCTCATTGGTCCAACTAGACCATTCGTTTGTATCCCTCCATTCCCAGAATGCTCATGTGACTATCCAGGTAAGTCTTAAACGATGCCAGCGTGTCTGCCTTTATTATTGTCACATGTATTCGCATACAGTGAAAAGTATTGTTTCTTGCGCGTTGTACAAAGCATACCGTTCATAGAGAAGGAAAGAAGAGGGTGCAGAATGTAGTGTTACAGCTACAGCTAGGCTGTAGAGAAAGATGAACTTAATGCGATGTAGGTCCATTCAAAAGTCTGACAGCAGCAGGGAAGAAGCTGTTCTTGAGTCGGTTGGTACGTGACCTCAGACTTTTGTATCTTCTTCCCGACAGAAGAAGGTGGAAGAGAGACTGTCCGGGGGGGCGTGGGGTCCTTAAGTATGCCAGCTGCTTTGCTGAGTGTAGACAGAGTCAATGGATGGGAGGCTGGTTTGCGTGATGGATTGGGCGACATTCACGACCTTTTGTAGTTTCTTGCGGTCTTGGTCTTATTCACATGCAATGGGTCCAATGCCTGTTTCATACCCAGTTCCTGAAATCTGACTTTGCTGAAACGCAGCCAGCAGATCTATCCCATAAGCGGTTTGTCATTTTCCCTAGAAATTCCTCTTAATGTGGCTGAAATTAAACGTTAATGTACCAGCACCAGAGTTTAAAAAAAAACCTCTCCCTGCTGAGTTTTAAAAAAAACCTCTCCCTGCTGCGTATGTGGAATGCGAGTTGCGCACCAGAAACACCAAGGCAGTAACTTGTGGTGACGACGATGAAAACACAAATCAATCAGCAGCTTGTTACCAGGAAGAGTAATGGAGGAAGGTTAAGAGGCCAGAGTGTGTCCGAGGGTGTGCCCCCCATTCATTCCAGAGACGTGACTGTGCACACAGCTGCAAAGATTCCGTCTGACACTTCCCGTCACTGTGGAAACCCCACATGACTGACACCATGGCAGCCACTGATGTCCCCCATAAAATATGTTCACCACATTATCATGTTGGCTCCCCACCCACTTGACCTGCTTCTTTTTTAACGACAGGAGGGAGAGTACTTACTGTCTCGCCACGGCTCCAAAGAAACGCCTTTATTAACCGCACTCCCTGATGAAACAATGCATGATGTGGAGATGCTGGTGTTGGACTGGGGTAAGTACAGTAAGAAGTCTCACAACACTAGGTTAAAGTCCAACAAGTATACTTGGTAGCACGATCTTTCGGAGTGTCGCTCCTTCTTCAGGTGAGTGGAATGTCTGCAGGGGATGGCCACCAAGAAGTCCTCACCACGCTTGTTGGAGGGAGCCCTGACCAGACTGCTGGATGGAGTGGAGCAGAGGCATGGCAGACTCTACCCCCACTCCACGAGAAGGAGTTCTGATATCAAAGAGGGCAAGAAGCTTGCTTACCTGTTGTCTACAGGCCTTTATTATTGTTCCTGCTTGAAGCAGCGGGGCGACACTCCGAAAGCTTGTGCTGCCAAATAAACCTGTTGGACTTTAACCTGGTGTTGTGAGAATTCTTACTGAAACTAGGCGCGGCAGTGATGAAGAAACTGTACTGTAAAAACTGGCAGTTCGGTATCGTCTGACACTTCTTGGTCACAATCATGGTCAAATAATGAATTATGCCCTCAAACACAATCTCATCTCTTCTGTTATTCTTCCTGATTTTATATCAATTATATCATAGGAACAGGAGGAGGTCATTTACCCCCTCAAGCCTGTTAGACCATAAGACATAGGAGCGGAAGTAAGGCCATTCGGCCCATCGAGTCCACTCCACCATTCAATCATGGTTGATTTCAACTCCATTTACCCGCTCTCTCCCCATAGCCCTTAATTCCTCGAGAAATCAAGAATTTATCATTCTGTTCTGCCATTCAATGAGATCATGGCTGATCTGAAACCTAACTTCATGGGGCCTTTGCCCCATATTCTTTAATGCCTCCGAATTACAAAAAAATTTGATTTGATTTATTATTGTCACAGTGAAAAGTATTGTTTCTTGCGCGCTATACAGACAAAGCATACCGCTCACAGAGAAGGAAACGAGAGAATGCAGAATGTAGTGTTACAGTCATAGCTGGGTTGTAGAGAAAGATCATCTTAATGCAAGGTAGGTCCATTCAAAAGTCTGACAGCAGCAGGGAAGAAGCTGTTCTTGAGTCGGTTGGTACGTGACCTCAGACTTTTGTATCTTCTTCCCGCCAGAAGAAGGTGGAAGGGAGAATGTCCGGGGTGTGTGGGGTCCTTAATTATGCTGGCTGCTTTTCCGAGGCAGCGGGAAGTGTAGACGGAGTCAATGGATGGGAGGCTGGTTTGTGTGATGGATTGGGCTTCATTCACGACTGAATCGATAGATCTCAGGTGTAACATTAGTAACTGATCTAGGATCAATTGCTATCAGCAGAAGACAGTTCCAAGCATCTACCATCCTTGACATGAAGAAACGTTTCCGAGTTTCACTCCTGAAAAGATTTGGCTTTAACTTCTGGACTTGATCCCTCGCCCACGTCACTCCGACAAACAGAAACAGTTTCTACCTACCCTGTCTCTTCCCCTTAATATCTTGAAATCGTTGATCAAATCGACCCTTAATCTTACAATTTCCAGGGAATACAACCCTGCTTAACGCAATTGGCTCCTGTAATTTCACCCTCGGAGTTCAGGGGTGGGATTTTATGGCCTCGCTCGGGCGAGACCGGAAATTCCCGCCCGAGGTCAACGGAGATTTCTGTTGTTGGGCCCTCGCCCGCTCCGATTCCGTGGCGGGTGAGGTGGTGGAGTTCCAGCCCAGGGGTCTTTCTGGTAAATCTCTGCTGCATGCTCTCTAGTGCCAATATGTCCTTCCTGGGGTGTGGTGCACAGCATTAGTCACAGCACTCCAAGCACGTGGTGTACAGTTGAAGTGTGATTTGAAACCCGGTATTCCAGTCCTCTTGATATAAAGGCTAGCATTTCATCCACCCTTTTGTCACTCTTTACATTTTAACGACCCAAAAAATTCACAACCCAGCCACGAGTATCACACAGTGCAATCCTAAATTCCACGCACTGTGTTATAGAGGAACCAATAAACATCGATACAGTTTACTTAAACCAATCTCATAAAAGGCGAAATCCTAGGGACTTTTGGATCGTATGGGCTCTTCAACTTATTCCATAAAACCACAGAATCCCTACAGTGCAGTACAGCGCCATTCAGCCCATCGGGTCAGCACTGACTCTTCGACAGAGCATCTTACCCAGCCCATCCCCCCGGCCCTATCCCTGCAAACCCACGCATTTACCATGGTCAATCCACTTAACTTGTACATCCTTGGACACTAAGGGGCAATTTAGCATGGCCAATCCACATAACCTACACATCTTTGGACACTAAGGGGCAAATTTAGCATGGCCAATCCACATAACCTACACATCTTTGGACACTAAGGGGCAATTTAGCATGACCAATCCACCTAACCCGCACATCTTGTGGTACTTTGACAAAATGCTCCATAATGAATTAAACGTACAAGAGGAAGTATCCTCTTATAAACAAACGTCCTCAGTACATTAGTCAGCATCACCTGACACTGAGGACTCGGGGGTTGACTGCACTTAGTATCCTTTTCACGCTGACAAATGCTAATACCTCTCATCAATTATCCTGGGGGTACTTCTTTTTTTAAAAAAACTGCTGTTTATTGGAACAGAAACACTTAGAGCAGACTTCGCCATCACTTTCACCTTCAGGTAAATGCACAGGAACAAGCCTGTGATGCATCTGCTCCAACAGCTGTCACAGCTCCCAGTGCCTGGAGGAGTTCAGTACGACGTGCATCAGACCCAAAACCAACAAGGCTCTCGGCACCACATTAACCTAGATTTACACATCTATGGAGAAGGGGCAATCAAAGATACAACGCACGCAGAACAGATGCGGTTCATTAGCGATTAGGGGAATATGTGTCGAAACATACACTTCTCCAAACACACACTACATTTTGGGTTGCAACTAATTGGAATTGAAATGTTAAACCTGCTGCTACCTTCCTCATATTTCTGTTCTTACACTTTGGATGAATTTTAGTGAGACCATCTGCATACTGGGCTAATCTGTCACGTTTCTATCCTACTTCCCTAATCCACAGAAATGTGGCGGCAGTGCTTTGCAGCACTCTCTGAAAGTCATCCCCTGCGGGGAGCCGATGGCCTAGTGGTATTATCGCTAGACTATTAATCCAGAAACTCAGCTATTGTTCTGGGGACCCGGGTTCAAATCCCGCTACGGCAGGTGGTGGAATTTGAATTCAATAAAAAATGGGTGGCACAGTGGTTAGCACTGCTGCCTCACAGTGCCAGGTACCCGGGTTCAATTCCTGGCTTGGGTCACTGTCTGTGTGGAGTTTGCACATTCTCCCCATGGGTTGTCTGCGTGGGTTTCCTCCGGGTGCTCCGGTTTCCTTCCACAGTCCAAAGATGTGCTGGTTAGGTGGATTGGCCATGTTAAATTGCCCCTTAATGTCAGGGGGAATAGCTAGGGTAAATGTATGGGGTAATGGGGATAGGGACTGGGTGGGATTGTGGTCGGTGCAGACCTGATGGGCCGAATGGCCTCCTTCTGCACTGTAGGGATTCTATGATTTTATATCTGGAATTAAGCATCGACTGATGACCATGAAACTATTGTCCAATGTCGGAAAAACCCATCTAGGTTCACTGATGCTGGTTGAGGGGCCAAATGGCCTCTTCTGCACTGTAGGGATTCTATGAATCTAAAAGGACTCAATTCAAATGTGGCGTTTCATTTTTTCAGGGAGCAAATTGTTAGGGATTTTAAAAAAGTCACATTTTAATTTTTTAAAATATTTTCTTTATTCAACCTCTGTTCCCCTCTAGTTACCTTTATCTGATTTGGTGGCACAGTGGTTAGCACTGCTGCCTCACAGCACCAGGGACCCAGGTTCAATTTCAGCCTCGGGTCACTGTCTGTGCGGAGTCTGCACATTCTCCCTGTGTCTGCGTGGGTTTCCTCCAGGTGCTCCGGTTTTCTCCCACAGTCCAAAGATGGGCAGGTTAAGTGGATAGGCCACGCTAAATTGTCCCTTAGTATCCCAAAATGTGTAGGTTAGGGGGATTAGCGGAGTAAATACGTGGGGTTATGGGGATAGGGCCTGGGAAAGTTGCTCTGTCGGAGAGGTGATGCAGTCAGATGGGCTGAATGGCCTCCTTTTGCACTGTAGGGATTCTATGATTCAAATTCAACCTATTTCCTCCTCAGGCTTTGCCGTTTCTTTCTCAATCCTTAAACTTCACTGAATTAGGAGATACACTGATGTCCATGCCAGTCACTGGACTCCCAGATGCCAGGTTGCCCTCAGCGCACCCTTTTATCAGCTACACTTTTAAGAAAATTATGGCGCCAAAATCTTTTTGAGCTGGAGGGTGGAGGAGGAAAGTCTAGTGGGTGGAGCGATGCCACGTTTCAGGGTGATACGGCTTTATAAATTCTCTATCGATAGATGGAGTCCACAGAGATTTAGCAACTTCAGGAAACATTGGAAAATGTTCAACGTTGGTAAGTGGCAATATTGATTTCTGCCACCAGAGGGCCCTCTGTACCAAGCTCTGAGGACCTCTAAAGGCCAAATGCCAGTATTACTTTATTCTAACACCACACTGGTCTCGTGATAATGGCCACAATGCACCCCAAACTCTTCCCACGGATGTACCCTCAGAGGCTCCTACTTGCATGTCAGCTTTTGCTCAATTCTTGCGCTTTGTGAGACAGTCACAGGTTCAAGGCCCACTCTCGGACTTGAGCAACCATTCCAGGCTTGTCGTACCCATTCAACATTAAAAGGGGCAAATTTGCATTGATATAGCGCCTTTCCCAACCCCAGGGCATCCCAAAGTGCTTTCAGCCAATTAAGTGCTCTTGTAGCGCCATCGCTGTTGTAATGTGGCAGGGAACTTTCCAAAAATAGAAATGTAATAGTGTCCAGATAAGCTGTTTTCGTGATATCGTTTGAGATAAATATTGGCCAGAACGCCCCCTGATTCTCTACGACATGGTGGCACAGTGGTTAGCACTGCTGGCTCACAGTGCCAGGGATCTGGGTTCGATTCCCGGCTTGGGTGACTGTGCGGAGTTTGCACGTTCTCCCCGTGTCTGCGTCGGTTTCCTCCGGGTGCTCCGGTTTCCTCCCACAGTCCAAAGATGTGCCGGTTAGATGGATTGGCCGTGCTAAATTGCCCCTTAGTGTCCAAAGATGTGCATGTTAGGTGAACTGGCCATGCTAAATTGCTCCTTAGTGTCAGGGGTGTTAGCAGGGTAAATATGTGGGGCTGTGGGGATGGGATGGAATTGTTTTTGGTGCAGACTCGAAGGGCCAAATGGCCTCCTTCTGCACTGTAGGGATTCTATGATTCTATGAAATAGCACAGTGGGATCTTTTACTTCTACTGAGCAAGCACCTCTGTGTACCATCTTATCCGAAAGACTGAAGGAGTGCTCAAAGGTGTCACCTTCTAAATGAGATATTAAATTCAGTGCTTTACTGCCCTCCCAGGTATGCATGAAAAATCCCATCAAATTATTCAGAGAGTAGTGTGGTGATCCAGCTAACATTTATCTCTTCCAGCAACATCCACCAAAAAACAGATTATCCATCTCACTGCAGCTATTGGGAACTTCCTGTCTGCAAATTGTCAGCCACATTTTCCTACTTTACAAGTGTCTTCAATTCAACACAGTATTTACAAAGTTGCTGATGATTGCACCACTTGTGACCCTTCAGATACTGAAGCAATCCTTGTTAATATGCAGCAAGACCTGGACAACATCCAGTCTTGGGCTGACGAGTAACATTCATGCCACACAAGCGCCAGGAATGACCATCTCCCAACGATAAGAGAATCTAACCATTTCACCTTGACAATCAGTGGCATTATCATTGCTGAAACCCCCGCTATCAACATCCTGGGGGTTACAGTGGACCAGAAACTGTGGCTATCAGAGCAGGTCAGAGGCCAGGAATCCTGCAGTGAATAACTCACCTCCTGACTCCCCCAAAAGCCTGTCCATCATCTACAAGGCACAAGTCAGGAGTGTGATGGAATACTGCCCACTTGCCTGGATGGGTGCGGCTCCAACAACACTCAAAAAGCTCGACACCCCACACAAAGCACCTGATGGCACCTCATCCAACACATTAAACATTTCACTCCCTCCACTGCCAATGCACAGTGGCAGCAGTGTGTACCATCTTCCACAAGATGCACTGCAGCAACCCACCAAAGTTCCTGCGAAACCCACAACCTCTACCAGCAAGGACAAGGGCCGCAGACGTGCATGGGAGCACCACCACCTGCCAGTTTTGTTCCAAACCCCACACCAGCCTATCTTTGAACCATGACACAGTTCTTTCACTGCCGCTGGGTTGTTCCCTCCCGAGCTGCACTGTGGGTACACCTACAATGGTCTAAAGCAGTTCAAGAAGGCTACCACCTTTTCAAGTGAAAATAGGCTTAAAAATGGGGACAGACGCTGGTCTAGCCAGCGATGGCAATTTCCCATGAGAGAATGAATAAAGAAGAAAATTTAAACAGAACTTCATTGGCTGTGAAGCACTTTATAGAGAAAAGAAACTAAAAGAAAAAATAAGTTGGATTTAATATAACATCTTCCACATCCTCGGGATGTCTTGAAACATTCATAACCGCGGACGTACCGAGATATGTGAGCCAGAATTTTACCCCCCCCGCCCTCAGGAATCGGAGCGGACGAGACGCAGACCAGGGAAAGGTTCTTTGACCTCAGGCGGGATTTCAGGACGAGCAAGGCCGTAAAATCGCGCCTGTGGTCACTGTCGCTGGTGTTGGAAAGTCCAGTCGTCCATTTGTGCTCAGCAAGATCTCACAGACTTTCTGATATCCTGAGGATGTTAAGAGGTGGATACAACATTGATGGAGTTCGCGACTAGTGAACGCAAGGTAGACAAGGTTCTAACCCCACCCCACACTCTCCCCTGCGATGGTGATGAGACCGTTGGTACAGTTGTAGTTGCTGTGATCAAGGCTGATTGTTACCTGTACGTAGTGTAGGGCACATAGACCTCCCTTGCCGGGAACTCCAGGATATCTTTTGTGGGACGGACTCGAGGATCCGGGTAGGGCTTGACATGAAGCAGCTCAGGAGAGAGGCAGTAGTGAGGACTTTCAGGTGCAGGCGATATGTCGATCTTTAATTGTGCTGTCAATACGGAAGACACATTTTTAAGATAAACCGAACAAGTGCAAGAAGTGTCAAGTTACAGACCCTCACTCCTTCTCAAACCGCCGCAGTCCATCTGGACAGGTACACCCGCAGCGCTTTTAGAAAGATCAAATTATTCAGAGAGTAGTGTGGTGATCCAGCTAACATTTATCTCTTCCAGCAACATCCACCAAAAAACAGATTATCCATCTCACTGCAGCTATTGGGAACTTCCTGTCTGCAAATTGTCAGCCACATTTTCCTACTTTACAAGTGTCTTCAATTCAACACAGTATTTACAAAGTCAGAAGTGGGGATGTACGCTGGTGATTGCACCACTTGCGACCCCTTCAGGTACTGAAGCGGTCCCTGTTAGTCTGCAGCAAGACCTGGACAACACCCAGTCGTGGACTGACCAGTAAAGTAACAGGTGAACCCGCAGTGCTTGTAGAGGGGGAGTTCCAGGATTCTGGCCTCGGCCATTGCAAAGGAACGCCGATATAGTTCCACAAAGGGATTAGTGTTCATTGAATCCCTACACTACAGAAGGAGGCCATTCGGCCGATCGAGCCTGCACCGACAACAATCCCATCCTATTCCTGTAACCCCGCTTGTTTCCCCTGCTAATCCTGCTGAAACTAGGGTCAAATTAGCATGGCCAATCAGCCTAACCCACTCATTCGCTGTCACTGGGTCTAAAACCTGGAACTCCCGCCCTACCAGCACTGCGGTGTACCTACACCACATGCACTGCAGAGGTTCAAGGTAGCAGCTCACCAGCACCTTCTGAAGGGTAATTAGGGTTTTTTAAAAATTCATTCGTGGGACATGGATGTTGCTGGCTGGGCCGGCAGTTCTTGCCCATCCCTAGTTGCCCTTGTTCAGAGGACAGGTGAGAGTCAACCACATTGCTCTGGATCTGGAGTCATACGTAGGCCAGATCAGGTAAGGATGGCAGATTTCCTTCCCTGAATGAACCCCAAGTGAGTTTTTCTGACAATCGACAATGGTTTCACGGTCATCAGTAGATTCTTAATTCCAGATTTTTTAAAATTGAAATCAAATTCCACCATCTGCCGTGGCGGGATTCGAACCTGGTTCCCCAGAATATTAGCTGAGTTTCTGGATTAATATTTTTGCGATTATACCACAAGGCCATCGCCTAGAGAGACACAAACGGTGTCCTCGCCAGCGACACCCACATCCCACGAAAATATTTTTAAATAGGGCAGTCACTCTCACCTCACGGGTGGGCGGCACGGTGGCACAGTGGTTAGCACTGCTGCCTCACAGCTCCAGGGACCCGGGTTCGATTCCTGGCTTGGGTCACTGTCTGTATGGAGTTTGCACATTCTCCTCCAGGGGCTCTGCTTTCCTCCCACAGTCCAAAGATGTGTGCGGGTTAGGTTGATTGGCCATGATAAATTGCCCATAGTGTCCTGGGATGTGTAGGTTAGAGGGATTAGCGGGGTAAATATGTGCGGTTGTGGGATAGGGCTTGGGGTGGGATTGTTGTCGGTGCAGACTCGCTGGGCCGAATGGCCTCCTTCTGCGCTGTAGGGTTTCTAAGTTATGTTTGAAGTTATGTTAAAGCTCACCTCTTGAATTCAGTTCTTTTGTCCATGCTTGGACCAAGGCCCTAAAGGGTTTTGGGATGAGCAGTGAGCAGGCTATTGCTCAGTCTAAGTGTTGCCTGATGGCACGGTTATAGACAACCTTCACCACTTTGCTGATGATTGAGAGCAGGCTGATGGAGCGGTAACTGGCCAGATTGGATTTGTTCTGCTGTTTGTGGACAAGACATATCTGGGAGATCTTCCACAGTCAGATAGTGTTATAGTTGCGCTGGAACAGCTTGGCTAGTTCTGGAGCACAAATCTTCACTACTATTGCCGGGATGTTGTCAGAGTCTTTACAGTATCCAGTCTTTATGTCAGGTGGAGTGAATCAAATTGGTTGAGGACTGGCATCTGTAATGCTGGGGACCTCAGGAGGAGGGCAGGAAATATTTAAATGAATAGTAATCAACACCAGGTCCGGCAAGTTAAATATTCCAGCAAAGTGTATATTTGTTCACCTCCTCATTGTACAAAACCATTGTAGTTACTTGTTGCAATCCAGTACTCACTCTGCACCCTCTGCTCTTCACAGTGTAGTTACCTGTCACTGGTCGCAGTCTCCGCAGCACAGACGAAGGTCTCCTCATGTCAGCCAGGAACTTGTACAAGTCTTCGTCACTTAAACGATCCCCTTCCTGAGGAAACACAAGAACAATCACCCAACATCAAGGACTCAGCTCAAGAACGGCTTCCAAGACCATTTGGAGAGGCCAGAAATCAAAATAAAGCTATGTTGGACAAGGGATTTGAGATCGTAGAGAGAAACCAATGCGAGCAGCAAGTTGCTTTTCTTAGATATCAGTGGGTGTCTAACAGTGGTTGGTGTGGGGGGGGGGGGGGGGGGGGGGGGGACAGCATCAACTGACCCACACTGCCAACTCAACCACGCCATCACCCCACGTCAATTCACCCACAATGCCACAGCGCCAACTCATCCACAGCGCCATACCGTCAATTCACCCACACTGCCATGCCGTTACTGATGCAACTAAGAAGTGGAGAACACCATTTGAGGATTTGGACACGAGTCCTTTTTGTCATTCCACAAAGTCAGCCCTGCACAACAAACCGCACACCAAACTCCTCGATGTTCTCCAAGCGGAGAGGAAAGGTCAGGGAGGTTTCAGCCTCATGGTCTGCAAGGAAAGGCCAGGCTAAAGAAGGAGAAGGGGAGCCACAATGAAGTACCTCGTACGCTCTGGGCCCATTAGGCTTCTACTAAATGGCACTCACAGGTATCCCACGACATTGTACAAAGAGACTGGAATCTCAAGCAATGATCTTTAAGCTGCTAACGTGGCCCATGTACTCCTTGCAAGAGGATGTTTCAACTTTAATAATGAAGCCACCTGCAGTTGTTGGTAAGCAGTTTGGATCATTCAAAGAACAAAGATGACAGCACAGGAACAAGCCCTTCGGCCCTCCAAGCCTGCACCGACCATGCTGCCCGACTGAACTAAAACCCCCTACCCTTCCGGGGACCATATCCCTCTATTCCCATCCTATTCATGTATTTGTCAAGACGTCCCTTAAAAGTCACTACCGTATCCGCTTCCACTGCCTCCCCCGGCAGCGGACTCCAGGCACCCACCACCTTCTATGTAAAAAATCTGCCTCATACATCTCCTTTAAACCTTGCCCCTCACACCTTAAACCTGTGCCCCCTGATAATTGACTCCTCCACCCTGGGAAAAAGCTTCTGACTATCCACTCTGTCCATACAAAGAACAAAGAACAGTACAGCACAGGAAACAGGCCCTTCGGCCCTCCAAGCCTGTGCCGCTCCTTGGTCCAACTAGACCAATCGTTTGTATCCCTCCATTCCCAGGCTGCTCATGTGACAATCCAGGTAAGTCTTAAACGATGTCAGCGTGCCTGCCTCCACCACCCTACTTGGCAGCGCATTCCAGGCCCCCACCACCCTCTGTGTAAAAAACGTCCCTCTGATGTCTGAGTTATACTTCGCCCCTCTCAGCTTGAGCCCGTGACCCCTCGTGATCGTCACCTCCGACCTGGGAAAAAGCTTCCCACTGTTCACCCTATCTATACCCTTCATAATCTTGTATACCTCTATTAGATCTCCCCTCATTCTCCGTCTTTCCAAGGAGAACAACCCCAGTCTACCCAATCTCTCCTCATAGCTAAGACCCTCCATACCAGGCAACATCCTGGTAAACCTTCTCTGCACTCTCTCCAATGCCTCCACGTCCTTCTGGTAGTGCGGCGACCAGAACTGGACGCAGTACTCCAAATGTGGCCTAACCAGCGTTCTATACAGCTGCATCATCAGACTCCAGCTTTTATACTCTATACCCCGTCCTATAAAGGCAAGCATATCATATGCCTTCTTCACCACCTTCTCCACCTGTGTTGCCACCTTCAAGGATTTGTGGACTTGCACACCTAGGTCCCTCTGTGTTTCTATACTCCTGATGACTCTGCCATTTATTGTATAACTCCTCCCTACATTATTTCTTCCAAAATGCATCACTTCACATTTATCCGGATTAAACTCCATCTGCCACCTCTCCACCCAATTTTCCAGCCTATCTATATCCTGCTGTATTGCCCGACAATGCTCTTCGCTATCCGCAATTCCAGCCATCTTCGTGTCATCCGCAAACTTGCTGATTACACCAGTTACACCTTCTTCCAAATCATTTATATATATCACAAATAGCAGAGGTCCCAGTACAGAGCCCTGCGGAACACCACTGGTCACAGACCTCCAGCCGGAAAAAAAACCTTCGACCACTACCCTCTGTCTCCTATGGCCAAGCCAGTTCTCCACCCATCTAGCCACTTCTCCTTGTATCCCATGAGCCTTAGCCTTCTTAACCAACCTGCCATGTGGGACTTTGTCAAATGCCTTACTGAAATCCATATAGACAACATCCACGGCCCTTCCTTCATCAACCGTTTTTGTCACTTCCTCAAAAAACTCCACCAAATTTGTAAGGCATGACCTCCCTCTTACAAAACTATGCCTCTCATAATCTTGTAGATTTCCATCAAGTCGTCCCTCAACCTCCGTCGTTCCAGTGAGAACAAACCAAGTTTCTCCAATCTCTCCTCATAGCTAATGCTCTCCATACCAGGCAACATCCTGGTAAATCTTTTCTGTACCCTCTCCAATGCCTTCACATCCTTTTGGTAGTGTGACGACCAGAATTGAACACTATATTCCAAGTGTGGCCTAACTAAGGTTCTACAAAGCTGCAACATGACTTGCCAATTTTTAAACTCAATGCCCCGGCCGATGAAGGCAAGCATGCTGTATGCCTTCTTGACTACCTTCTCCACCTGCATTGCCACTTTCAGTGACCTGTATACCTGTACACCCAGATCCCTCTGCCTATCAATACTCTTATGGATTCTGCCATTTACTGAATAAAGAAAACAACCTGTGAGCTTCAGCCTCCGAGTGAGTTACTACTTTAAGATAGTTGTGTGTGGGCCCCAATGAGCCCCAATTGCTCATCTTGGACTATTCCTTCGGGCCTTGATATCTCTCCTCTCTACCACTGACCTGTTTGAAGAAGTTTGTGACGGTCAGGGTAGCTGGACGGAAGTTGGTGTAGTTGCAGGTGTCATCGCCAATGCTCATCCGCTCCAATGTCCTTTTCTTCCTGTCCGTCCATGTTCCCTTTCGCTCTGGAAAGAAAGCAATAAGAGGGTGTAATGGCGGTTTCCCATTGCTATAAACCTACTTCCTGTGCTAAATGTCCCCCTTCACCATACAATTTACAGCAACTGACCAATGCCAGTTCTCACTCACCCGCTGGGGTTCCCTATTATATTGTCCACTCCTCCAATACTTTGCAAACAGTTACTAAACTCTTTTTTCAAACAGTGTTACAGTCTCTATTTTAAAGGGTAATGCGCTGAAGGACCTTCCTGTTTTGATGATCTCTGTGTAAGATTCTGAGCCGGTCCCACCTGGTAAAATAATAAATTCACAGGCTTGGATTTTCTAGCTGGATGAAGCCATGCCATCACTTTATCAAAGGCCTATGGTAAGGGTTTTGTTTCGTGAGGAGGTATGTTTAAAATACAGCTCTGGTTTACCTGGTGCTAATCTGTCTGCAAACCAGGCAGCTCCATGCTGTGAATGCAGGAGAATAATTGATCCTAGGTAATGCGGGTGTTTGGTTTAATCTGAGCTAATGCATTTTTTGTTTATTTTTGTTTTTTTTCTCCTGGGATTACAGAGTAGGGTTTAATGAGGTTGATTGACAAGAGACAGAGTCATGTGACTGGGAGGAACTAAGTTTACGGGGAAAAAGTTTAGTTTCTGCTTAATCCTGAAAGGAGGCAGAGATGTCTCTCTCTCTGGAGGCTGCCACTTGGGACCTGCTAAGAAACATAGGTCTCCCTCTCTCTCTGTCCAAGCAGGTCTGACAGCATCTATGGAGAGAGAATCGATACAAAGATACAATTCTTAACTGCTAACCTATCTCTATTAGTTCCAATTTAAGCAATATTCCTCATAGACTTAAACTCCTCTTCAAAAATCAGTTAGCAAACAAGAGGGGCTTATGTGTTTTTTATTTGTTAACAGTCCTGGAGCCTTTGAATGCACCTGGATTGCCCCGTGTTGTTTGCTAACTGATTTTTGAAGAGTAGTTTAAGTCTATGATGAATATTGCTTAAATTAGAACTAATAGTTATAGGTTAGCAGTTAAGAGTTGTATCTTTGTATCCATTCTCTCTCCACAGATGCTGTCAGACCTGCTGAGATTTTCCAGCATTTTCTGTTTTTGTTTTAGCTTCTAGCATCCACAGTATTTTGCCTTTATTATATAAGAATTGTATCTTGCCACGTTTAAGTATTTCAATTGGTAAAAGTTAAACTAATTCATTTGTTATAGTAAAACTGTATTGTTAAATAAAGTTTGTTTTGATAAAAGCTTCCTAGTGAGTCAATAGAATCACACCTGGAGTGAAACACTTTATCCTCACACTAATTGCCAAAATTAAAAAATAGTTGGAGTCTAGGCTAACTTCATAAACCTTGGAGTTTCTGATCTGGTCTCTAACTTAATGCAGTTGGAAAGATTGGTCCTGAAATTCATGGTGATATCAATATGCGCTTACCTTGTCTTGTGTCAGACAAATTTCACTCAAAAGATTTGACTACGAAAGGGATCAGCACGAGGAGGGCAGAACAGAAACATGCATGGTATCTCACCACTTTCCGAGTCTGAGGATTCTCGCTCCAGGCTCCCGGCACTGCTCACGATGTTCATGAGGTGGATGGCGGTCCAGGCAAAGGGCATTCGGAATTTGCCCAACTTGTTGCAGAACTGCTCTGCCTGATTCTTCAACTTCTCCACTTTCTCCTTGTGCTGCGCAGGTGACACAAGCAAGGGAAACATGTGTTCAAAAGTAAGCCACGATAAGCATTCAGAGAGCAGGAATGGGAACACCGACAAGAAGCGAGACAGAGAGAGCGAAAGAGAGACAGACAGACAGAGAGAGACAGACAAATAGATTAAGAAAAATAATGGGGTGAATTGAAAAATAGCAGATTCTATTTGGTACCAAAGAACTGTATTTCATAAAATACATTTGCCTTTAAAACATCTCATTTATTGAGAGCGGCACGGTGGCACACTGGTTAGCACTACTGCCTCACAGAGCCAGGGACCCGGGTGCAATTCCCGGCTTGGGTCACTGTCTGTGCCGAGTCTGCATGTTCTCCCCATGTCTGCGCGGGTTTCCTCCGGCTACTCCACTTTCTTCCCACACTCCAAAGATTAGGTGCATTGGCCATCTAAATTCTCCCTTAGTGTAACTTGAACAGGTGCTGGAGTGCGGTGACTAGGGGATTTTCACAGTAACTTCATTGCAGTGTTGATGCAAGCCTACTTGTGACTAATAAATAAAATTAAACTGCCACTTAGTGTCAAGGGAACTAGCAGGGTAAATATATGGGGTTATGGGCATAGGGACTGGGTGGGATTGTGGTCAGTGCAGACTCGATGGGCTGAATGGCCTCCTTCTGCACTGTAGCGAATCTATGATTACGAAACGGTAACTAGTTACGAAGGTAAAAGCAGCAACTACTGCGTACACAGCAAAATCCCACATTTAGTAATGAATTAATGACTAATTAACCTGCATTTGGTGGTGAGGGATGAATGTTAGCTAGGATGCTGGGGGAACACCCTGCTCTTCTCTGAATAGTGCTACAGGGTCTTTAATACTCGACTGAACTGCTGAAACAGGCTGGAGAGGAAGGGTCCTCTGACAATGCAGCATTCCAATTAGGACCACAAGGGACAGAGCCTGGAACCCATCACCTCCTGAATCTATGGTCAATGCTACAAACTGACACATGCTGGAAAGAGGATCTGGGAGCAACAATGCAATAGCGTAAATACATGTTTGATATCTATGTTGCATGTCAAGGCATCATACAGCAGCAGAATATGGGAATAAGCTTTGATTTGCTGAGGTTCCTTTCTTGATCGTTTTACTCAGCTATAAACATTGATATCAGAATAAAAATATTGACAAATTGGAACAGGATGAGACCATTCAGCCCTTTGAGCCTGCTCCATCATTCAATATGAAAGCAGCTGATCTCATAGAATCCCTACAGGGCAGAAGGAGGCCATTCAGCCCAGCAGGTCTGCACCGACAACAATCCCACCCAAGCCCCTATCCCCACACATTTACCCCACTAATCCCTCTAACCTACACATCCCAGGACACTAAGGGGCAATTTAGCACGGCCAATCAATTTAACCCGCACATCTTTCGGACTGTGAGAGGAAACCGGAGCATCCGGAGGAAACCCACACAGACACGGGGAGAATGTGCAAATTCCACATAGTCAGTGTCCCGAGCCGGGAATCGAACCCGGGTCCCTGGAGCTGTGAGGCAGCAGTGCTAACCACTGTGCCGCCCTTCGAAGGGAAATGAATCTTCTACCTCAACACGTTCTTTCACTGTCCCTATATCTCTCGATTCCCTTAGTATTCAAAAATCTACCAGCCTCAGTCTTGGATACATTCAATGACGCAATATCCACTGTTCTCTGGAGTACAGAATTTGAACGATTCACAACCATCAGTGAAGAAGGGCTGAATGGCCTAGTCCTGTCTCTGATTTTCTATGTTCCTAAGTAATTTGACAGCATCTCAGTTTGATATTGCTGACCTTTCATAATGAAAATGTGAACCCTTATTCTATACTCCCCAGCCGAGGGAAACATCCGCCCAGCATAGACTGTGTTAGGCCCCTTAAGAATTCTCAATGCTTCAATTACATCATCCGTATCCTTCATATACAGACACTGTTATGTATATGCGTGCGTGTGTGCATGCATGTGTGTCTGTCTGAGTGTGTGTGTGTGTGCGTGTCTGTCTGAGTGTGTGTGTGCGCGCGCATGCATATGTGTGCATGCATATATGTGCATGCGTATGTGTGCGTGTGCATGCGTGCATGCGTGTGCATGCGTGCGTGCACATGTGCATAGGTGTGCACGTGCGAGTGCGAGTGCATGCGTGCTCGTGTGTGTGTATACTAAATGGCTGTGATACCGTTCAGTTTTGCAGTGAAATTTCTAGCAGCTAACGAATTATATTCAGAATTCTCGAGGGTGAATGACGGTAAGGAGAGACGTGAATTGGGTTTACCTTGGAGGAATCAGACTCTTTCATGACCATGTAGGGTTCAGCACACTCCCCAATGTCCCCCTGCTGCAGAACCTTTTCAAGCTGCAACGGGAAGAAGCACAGAACCATTCCAGATTAAATGGATCAAGAAAGATCAGCAACTTCGAAGGGAAATGAAAAAGGTAAATGGCAATGCAAGAATTTTAAATCTACAGCACGAACGGAATTTTAAAAATGATAGATGCTTCACTGGGAAGCTCCCTCCTTACCTTAATCACCAGGAATATGTCAGCGGAAGGATATGTTATGGAGAAGATGGTAGACCTGGCCAATGTTGATATGGCAACGTGGGGGATATGAGGGCGGAGCAAGCTCTTCATTTGGTCAGAATTCAAATCAAAATAGAAGTTTTCAGAAATCTACAGTGAATAGTAGAACAAAACACGCTGTTAGTTTACTCAGAGGGGTCCAAGCAACTCCATCCCAATTAGTGGCTAACCTCAAGGAGGGACGACACTAGGCGATTTGGACTCATGAACAGTGAACTGTTCTTCCACGTGACAATGTACAATACAATGTATGGGCTACAATATCTGGAAACACCCAATCTCGGCCGGCATGCATCTCGAACCGACAGTTACATCAGGTGATTACCGTGGGGTTGTGACTCTAAGTGTCCTGGTTACAAGTTAATTTCTCATATTTGGGTGAATGTTAGCATCTGCCAGCATTGCTTGCGTAGGGCGGCACGGTGGCACAGTGGCTAGCACTGCTGCCTCACAGCACCAAGAACCAGGATTCAATTCCAGCCTCAAGTGACTGAATAGAGATTGCATGTTCCTCAAGATGGTCCGGTTTCCTCCCACAGTCCAAAGATGTGTAGGTCAGGTGGATTGGCCATGCTAAATTGTGTATTAATGTCCAAAGATGTGTAGGTCAGGTGGATTGGCCATGCTAAATTGCCTATTAGTGTCCAAAGATGTGCAGGTTAGACGGATTGGTCATGTTAAATTGCCCCTTAGTGTCCCGGGATGTGCAGGTTAGGTGGATTAGCCATGTTAAATGTGTGGAGTTATAGGGAAAGGGTGGGGGAGAAGGCCTGGGTAATATAATATGTAGCAGAGAATGATAGCCAAGTTCCACACATGAGGGCGGCCTCAACCGGGTTCTTGGGTTCATGTCACACTATCTGTAACCCCCACAGCTTGCCTGGACTTGCAAAATCTCACTGGCTGTCCTGTTTGGAGACAATACACATCTCTTTAACCTGTGCTTAACGCTCTCTCCACTCACATTGTCTGTACCTTTAAGACTTGATTAGCTGTAAAGACTCGCATTCCAATCATTATTCTGTAAATTGAGTTTGTGTCTCTGTATGCCCTGTTTGGGAGCAGATCTCCCACTCCACCTGACGAAGGAGCAGTACGCTCTGAAAGCTAGTGGTGTTTGCTACCAAATAAACCTGTTGGATTTTAACCTGGTGTTGTTAGAATTCTTACTGTGTTTACCCCAGTCCAACGCCGGCATCTCCACATCATAATATAATATGTCACAGAGTTACTGCAAACTCGATGGTCGAATGGCCTCCTTCTGCACTGTAGGGATTCTATGATTAAGCTTTGTCAGTTGCCGGCTAGCCCAATTAAGTCAGGACTGCCCACATGGGAGCAGCAGCCTATCTTAAAGCAACAACTGACAATATCCCCAGAGGAAAGTTTCAAGACAGCTGAAGACAAAGTAACTTCATGATGAAGGTTACAGAGGAGACATTGCTTACATTAGGAAGCCAGATAATGAATGATCATTTCCTAGTCGATGAAAGATCAGGAGCATAATGGAGGCCGTTAGTGGGTGTGAAATCCAATAACAACATTCCTTTGCTCAGCAAATACTGATTCCCATCACCTTAACGCCGAATTCAGCCATCCGTCACTCTGATACAGAATAAAAAGGGCAGCACGGTGGCACAGTGGTTAGCACTGCTGCCTCACAGCGCCAGGGACCCAGGTTCGATTCCCGGCTTGGGTCACTGTCTGTGATGAGTCTGCACGTTCTCTGCGTGGGTTTCCTCCGGGTGCTCCGGTTTCCTCCCACAGTTTGAAAGACGTGCTGGTTAGGTGCATTGGCCGTGCTAAATTCTCCCTCAGTGTAACCCGAACAGGCGCCGGAGTGTGGCGACTAGGGGATTTTCACAGTAACTTCATTGCAGTGTTAATGTAAGCCTACTTGTGACTAATAAATAAATAATAACAATTTTAAAATGTGAAATACATACAGGAAGGAAGACCTTTGGAACATTCACTTACCTTTTTCTTTTCCTTCACGTCGTACAGGGCAAGAACCCCAAATATGGGCTCAATTTCAATTTCAAACCTTTGAGCAAAGAGAAGAGAACAAATCCATCAAGCAGAGGCAGACTTTCTGCGGCTGCACTGCATGAACAGCCAGAGTCCCTTGAATTAACAGAAACCCGATCAAATCCCAACACAGATTGGTAAGAAATTGAAGCACTTCTTATGCTGCAGTAATCACAGGGCAATATCCCTTCACAAAGGATCAAGCACACTATTATCTACTCACGTTACTAAGTGTGTTAATAGTGAATTCAATGTTGCTCAGATTTGATTTGATTTACTATTGTCACATGTATTGGGATACAGTGAAAAGTATTGTTTCTTGCACACTATACAAAGCCTACTGTTCATAGAGAAGGAAAGGAGAGAGTGCAGAATGTAGTGTTACAGTCATAGCTAGGGTGTAGAGAAAGATCAACTTAATGAGAGGTAGATCCATTCAAAAGTCTGACAGCAGCAGGGAAGAAGCTGTTCTTGAGTCGGTTGGTACGTGACCTCAGACTTTTATATCCTTTTTCCGACGGGAGAAGGTGGAAGAGAGAATGTCTGGGGTGCGTGGGGTCTTTGATTATGCTGCTGCTTTTCCGAGGCAGCGGGAAGTGTAGACAGAGTCAATGGATGGGGGGCTGGTCTGAGTGATGGACTGGGCTTCGTTTACGAATCTGTGTAGTGTGTCAACAGTGAATTTAATGTTGCTCAGTGTGTTAATGGTGAATTTAAGACATACAGGATTCTAGGGAACACACCATCCGAGAGCATAAAACGGCTCTCTCTCATACGTAAAGAGGTTCGGCTACTCAATCCAGATCATAGAATCATACAGGGTAGAAAAGGCCCTTCAGGTCTGCACCGACACGTGAAAAACACCTGTACATCATTGGACACTAAGGGGGCAATTTAGCATGGCCAATCCACCTAACCTGTACGTCTTTGGACACTAAAGGGCAATTTAGCATGGCCAATCCACCTAACCTGCACATCTTGGGACACTAAGGGGCAATTTAGCATGGCCAATCCACCTAACCTGTACATCTTTGGACACTAAGGGGGCAATTTAGCATGGCCAATCCACCTAACCTGCACATCTTGGGACACTAAGGGGCAATTTAGCATGGCCAATCCACCTAACCTGTACATCTTGGGACACTAAGGGGCAATTTAGCATGGCCAATCCACCTAACCTGCACATCTTGGAACAGTAAGTGCATTTTTGATGGTTTTAGTTTCCTTTTTGGTTTTTGCTCTGTACCCTAGGATTGGCCATGCTAAATTGTACCCTACTCTGTACCCTACCACAGACCACACCTTGGGCTAGATCCTAACCCTACTGTTGTTAAGCTAGCTGCTGGGGTGTGCGGGAGAGTGGCTTTGAGGTATTTCCTACCCTTTGGCCTCCGTCCCACTGAAGGAGCATTTCACCAGCGATCTGCACTTGCCTAACACCTTGGCACCTGAGATTTTTTTTCACTTCAGACATGTGGATGCGGAGTGCTCAAAAAATAAACACTTCTTAAACTGCTCTGCACACTTGTAGCATTGACTCCGCTTACTCACTTGGCCATATCCAAGCACACCTGCGATTTCACAATCCACAGGTTAATATGTACACAACCCCACTTTAATGTTCAACACAGTGCAGGAGGGCGTAACAAATCACTTCTGTGCTGTAAAAGGGCTCTACTCACTTCAACGACAGGCATTTTACAAGAATTCTTTGCCCGAAATGTTCTTTGGGGACTTCAGGAATACTGCACCGTTCAATCGCTTCATCCTGTGAAAAATACAATCGGCAAGTGAGCCCAGAAAACATCCAATCACTTTTTAAAATAAGAGATTCACGTGGCAAATGTTAACTTCGTCCATTACCAGCTTGCTATCGGCAGGTTCTATTTTTTAAGGCAAAAGCAGCACCAACTATCAATTAAATAGCCCGTGTCTGCTGTTGTCCAACAGGATTTGGTACAACTGTCGGCAAGCTTTTCCCATTGATAAAAGCAAATTACTGCGGATGCTGGAATCTGAAACCAAAAGAGAAAGTGCTGGAAAATCTCAGCAGGTCTGGCAGCATCTGTAAGGAGAGAAAAGAGGTAATGTTTCGAGTCCAGATGACCCTTTGTCAAAGCACTGCTGCCTCACAGCGCCAAGGACCTGGGAAACGTCAGCTATTTTCTCTCCTTACAGACGCTGCCAGGCCTGCTGAGATTTTCCAGCATTTTCTCTTTTGGTTTTACCATTGATGCTTAGATCAAGAGATGATGGGGAGTTGCCGGCGTTGGACTGGGGTGGGCACAGTAAGTAGTCTCACAACACCAGGTTAAAGACGAACAGGTTTATGTGGTAGCACGAGCTTTCAGAGTGTTGCCCCTTCATCAGGTGAGACCCGTGCTACCAAATAAGCCTGTTGGACTTTAACCTGGTGTTGTGTGACTACTTACTAGATCAAGAAAGAGAGAGAGAGTCGAGTTTCGGGCTCAACATCTGTGACGAGAACCATTTCTGAGCTAACCAGCAAGTGTGGGTCAGAATTTACAAAGTATTCCCGATCAATGATTTGCTGGTTGCATTTAGAAGTTAGCAATTAGAAGTATTTATCCATTACATAGGGCTTTGTATCGCGCAGAATTATCATCCAATGCCAAAGGTTGCATATTTAGAAATAACAGTGCCTCCCAGTCATCCTATTCCAGAACAAACATAATGACATTCAACAGGGCTACAAATCACAGGAACTAAAAACCTGACAGTCCAAAATCTGGGATAATATTACAGGGACAGGGATGGGGGGGGATGTACATTTTGAAATATTATCCCAGATTTTGGACTGTCAGGTTTTGGACATTATCCTCCAAAGGGAATTCCTTTCATCCTCTCTGCTGTCTGTGCTGCTTTGCCTTCCCCCCCGGGGGGGCGGGGGGGGGGGGGGGGGGGGGGATGGAGAAGAGGAGTGATGTGACTGTCCCTGGGAGGGGGGAGGAGGGGGAGGGAGGGATCGGCCGCAGACTGGCAGCGCCGCCCCACCGTCCCCCCCACCCCCAGGGGCAGACACGTCACTCCCCTTCTCCATCCCCCCCTCCCCCCAGGGGAGACACAGCATTCCCCTTCTCCACGATGGTGGAGGGAGACCAGCGATCAAGCTAGGTCGGGGGTGTGTCTCCCAGGGGGGTCCGATCCGGGGTGGGCTGCCAGTGTGGTTCACGGGGGTGTGGGGGGGGGGGGGTGTCCGCAAAGGATGGTGGGGGGGGGCGGGATTGGCTTCGGCGGTTCCCCTGCTGAATTGGAGTCCCAGTCGGACTTTTATTTAGCAGGTCGTTTAATGCGCGGGCGTGAAATGGGTCGCAACCTGGTAAAGTTGGATTCGTCGGTAAAGTTGGGTGCGAGCTTCATTAAGTCGATTTGAATGCATGCAAATACTTTTAAATCGTCGCGCCGGCCGATTCGGGTGCGCGCCAGACCCGCGCCCGGATCGGGGCTCGGTAAAGACGCGATCTGCCATGAGTCGGGTGCAGATCGCGTTTTAGGCCCGACACCCAACTTTACCGCGATTTCGCGCCCGTTTTAAAATCGGGCCCCCCTGGCTGGCAACAATATCTGAAACAATATTTAGGAGGCTCCCTGGGTACTGATCAGTGTTACCTGTGGAAAAGTTCACAGATGCGGGCAGCACGGTGGCACAGTGGTTAGCACTGCTGCCTCACAGCATTAGGGACCTGGGTTCAATTCCCGGCTTGGGTCACTGTCTGTGTGGAATTTGCACATTCTCCCTGCGTCTGCGTGGGTTTCCTCCGGGTGCTCCGGTTTCCTCCCACAGTCCAAAGATGTGCGAGTTAGGTGGATTGGCCATGCTAAATTGCCTCTTAGTGTCAGGGGGACTAGCCAGGGTAAATGCATGGGGTTGTGGGGATAGGGCGTGGGTGGGATTGTGGCCAGTGCAGACTCGATGGGCCAAATGGCCTCCTTCTGCACTGTAGGGATTCTACGATCTATGCATTTCCTGTATGGAGGGAAGGACAAGTTATTTCATCCACAAGGTGGTGCTAAAATTCCAAATAGTTTTAAACTCTTATTATAGTCTAGTTATAATTCCAAATAGTTATAAAAATGGGACTCAGACCAACTAGACCCTGTTCAACATTTGCATAAAGGTATTGTATCATAAACGTTATGCAAAGCATCAGGTGACAGGAAGCTAAACTCAAAGGTGTGCAGAGCAGTTTAAAAAGTGGCATTTCTGATGGCTTCAGTTTCCCTTTTGGTCTTCGCACTCGGCACCTTGCCACGGACCACACCTTAGACTAAAAGCTCCTAACCCTACTGTTGTTAAGCAAGATGCTTGGGCGTGCAGGAGAGTGGCTTTGGGATATTTCCTGCCCTTTGGACTCTGCCCCACCGGTTTCACCGGTGATCAAACGGATCCGCGCCCGGCAGCCGCGCTCCAGCGCGCCCATACGCCAGTGATCTGTACTTTCCTAACATCTTGGCCGAGGTCAGGCACAGGCCTAATTGAGGCCACATGTTGGTGCGCCTCTCTGGCTGTTTCGATGTGAATTCTGTCAGTAATCATCCTTCAAAAATGAATGGCGTCTTCCAAGTAAAACTAGGAAAGAATAACAGCTGCTTTCCAAAGATATTCAGTAAACAAATCACACAGGCTGAATGGAATGACTGGAAAGATTTTAAGTGGAGTATCAGGGAATCCCTACAGTGCAGGAGGAGGCCATCCAGCCCATCAAGTCTGTACCAGCTGTCCAACAGACCCTATCCCCGTAACCCAACATATTTACCCCACTAATCCTCCTAACCTACACATCTTGGGATATTAAGGGGCAATTTAGCATGGCCAATCCACACATCTTTGGACTGTGGCAGGAAACCAGAGCACCCGGAGAAAACCCACGCAGACACGGGGAGAACGTGCAAACTCCATACAGACAATCATCCAAGGCTGGAATCGAATCCAGGTCACCGTGAGGCAGCAGTGCTAACCACCGTGCCGCCGTAGCTTCCTCTGGTCAATACAATCCCATTAAAATAAACTAATGTGAAATTGCCGACTTTCAAGTGGGATTTGATGGCTGTCAAAGATCCTGATGGCTCAGCGGGTAAGTGGCATTATGAAACTGAGTCATGTAGGCCAGAAATATCCCAAGTAGTAACCTGCTCTTGTGCTGCGTTAGTTGATCTTAGTCAGCTAAAGGCTTCAGCTGCCCTCAGTGGCCTCAGGTTTGGCTGGGGAGGGGAGTCCTGTTCCCAATCACTATCCTTCCGACAAGTCGTATTGAATAGGTGCACAGATACCAGGTCAGGAACTCGACAGGGCTGCACTCAGATGACCCACAGGGTGAAATACCCAGCTGACGTTTGACATCTGGCCCTCAGGTGAAGAATGTCTACTTGGACAAAGCCCTTGAAGGCTGCTAATGGTCACAGATCTGAAACCAGTGATTTGATTTGATTTATTATTGTCACATGTACTAACATGCAGTGAAAAGTCTTGCTTCTTCCCTTCAGTGTCTTCAGGAGAGGGGTAGCAAAATTAACCCGCAGAGCTGCCATTTCACAGAATCGTGGAACAGCATCGCACAAAGATGTGCGGGTTAGGTTGATTGGCCGTGCTAATTGCCCCTGAGATGCATAGGTTAGAGGGATTAGCGGGTAAATGTGTAGAGATAAGGGGGTAGGTCCTGGGTGGGATTGTGGTCGGTGCAGACTCGATGGGCCAGGTGGCCTCTTTCTGCACTGCAGGGTTTCTATGATTCTATGATTCACGAGAGGCCGCCATTCGGCCAATAGAATCTGCTCCAACTTCTTCGGAAAGGAATCCAGCCCACTCATACAATCCCTACAGTGCAGAAGGAGGCCATTCAGCCCATCAAAGTCTGCACCGACCACAGTCCCACCCAGGCCCTATTCCCGTAACCCCACATATTTACCCTGCTAATCTCCTGACACTAGGGTCAATTTCCCATGGCCAATCCACCTAACCCGCACATCTTTGGACTGTGGGAGGAAACCGGAGCACCTGGAGGAAACCCACGCAGACACGGGGAGAATGTGCAAACGCCACACAGACAGTGACCCGAGGCTGGAATTGAACCCGGTTCTGTGGCGCTGTGAGACATCGATGCTAACCACTGTGCCACCCCACTCTTTCCCGCAAGCCTTCAATTTTTTTATCTTAGAAATATTTATCCACTTTCCTCTGGCAAGCGAATCTGGTTCCATCCTGCCATCAGTATTTGTCAGTAATCTGTTAGCAGAGTTTAAAGGGATGTAAAGTTGTACGAACTGAGCAATAGCGTGATGGGAAAATTGGTCAACTATTTGGTACAATATAAGAACGGCTGACCAAGCTATTTCAAAATGCCAGACTCCTGTAAGACTTAATAAGGCTGACTCCGTATAACTTAAGGCTGTATGGGTAAGACAAGATAAGGTCAGAGATGAAGGAGACACCGACCTTTTTCTGTTCCAAAGGACAAGATAAGGGTATGAATGATGAGACAAAGAGTTCTAGGAGGTCAGCAAGTTATGACATGATTAATGACATTGCTTATGATTCTATTACTAATCAAATTCCTGAATATGCTCTGGTCACACAAACTGATAATGATTATGTATAAATACTGAACTGATTCTTTGCGTAATTGCGGACTTGTGGAAGAATCAGCAGTTGAACCAACTGATCTCTGACCCCAAGTTTCAGCCATATACTGCATGCAGTTATTAATAAATAAATGCTTGTTATATTGACAAAACGAATTTTGTAGAGTCTATCTTTCACAGTCAAGAAGCAGGAAAAGTTTCTACTTCAGCAGGGATGCAGAGACTGACCACTGACATTTATACAGACCCAACCTCAACCCCAACTCCGCAACAATTGCTTTACCTCGTCAGGCGGTGGGAAGAGAGCCAACACTTCCCTATGTCGGTTCTCTTTCCGCTGCTCCCCATTGTGCCTATCCACTTCTTCAATGGCCGTGCGCTCCAGCAGGCTGGGCAGCAGCACGTCGGCGGTGGAATTCTTCAGGTCAAAGATACTGGAGGCCCAGCTGCCCCGTGGCGTGTCGTCCAAAGATACTGACCTTCGCTTCAACTCATCCTACCAGCAAAAGGGGAACAAAAGTCATTTGCAGCTTTTATTTATAAAGTATTGCTCCTCATCTCCCCCCACCATCCCGACCACCACCAGTGTCAAGCACCATTCCCTATCCAAGGCAGCAGGTTTAGCTTAGTTTACTTATTTGTGTCACAAGTCGGCTTCCATTAACACTGCAATGAAGTTACTGTGAAAATCCCCTAGTCGCCACACTCCGGCGCCTGTTTGGGTACCCGTCCTACCAGCAAAAGGGGAACAAGTCATTTGCAGCTTTTACTTGTAAAGTATTGCTCCTCATCCCCCCCATTTCTGACCTGTTCGGGTACACTGAGGGAGAATTTAGCATGGCTAGTGCACCTAACCAACACGTCCTTTGGAGTGTGGGAGGAAACCGGAGCACCAAGGGGGAAACCCACGCAGACACGGGGAGAATGTGCAGACTCAACACAGACAGTGACCCAAGCCGGGAACCGAACCTGGCTGTTTGTGCCACCATGCCACCCACAGCTGAAACAATGGTTAAAAAAAAAAGGCTGGACAACAATATCTAGAAATGTAAACTTTCACACTCCAGGCATCAGGACTGAGGGGCGATAGAATCATATATTACACAACGCCATTCAGTCATTGTGCATGCACTGGGTTTTCTAACAGTTATTCAATTAGTCTAACTCCCCTACCCTTTTCACATGGCTATGCAAATTTTCAGATGTTATCCAATTCACTTTTGAAAGCTAGACCTGAAACATCAAAGCTGTCCCTCGCTCAGTGCTAACTGACTTCCACAGCTTTTCACAGGATATATTCCACTTGTAACTGAATGATTTGGCATGAGTTTAAACTCCCGACAGCTGCGGTATTTTATTGCCTCGAAACGGATGCGTAACCTCCTCCAGCAACTGCACAACCACTCCTGCTTCAGCTGCTACTCCAAGGTGTGCAGCAGAAGGGCGCAAAACTTTCCTCACAGTCTTGTAAATGTAAGTCTTTGCTAGCTCCCTGAATGATGGTCTGATTCAGGTGTGGAATTTGCATATATATATATATGAACATACAAATTAGCAGCAGGAATAGACCATCTGGCCCCTCGAGTCTGCTCCGTCATTTGATAAGATCATGGCTGATCTGATTGTAGTCTAAACTCAAGTTTTCTGTCTATCTCCTGTACTGTCTGATTCCCTGGTCAGTCAAGAATCTATCTAGATCAACCTTAAAAATATTCAATGACCATACCTCCACTGCCCCCTGGGGAAACAAATTCCACAGACTCACAACCCTCAAGAGAAAGAAATTCCGCTCATCTCTGCCATAAATGGAAGATCCCTCTTTTTTTTTTAAATTCTAGTCTCCCCCATAAGGGGAAACATTCTCTCAGCATCCGCCCAGTCAAACTCCCACAGGAATGTTTCTGTTTAAATAAGATCATCTTCTAAACTCCAATGGATACATACAGTCCCGACCTTTCTTCATAAGATAACCCCTTCAGCCAAGACGTGGAGATGCCGGCGTTGGACTGGGGTGGGCGCAGTAAGAAGTCTCACAACACCAGGCTAAAGTCCAACAGGTTTATTTGGAATCACGAACTTTCGGAGCGCTGCCCCTTCATCAGATGAGTCACTCTCTGTGGAAGGAGCAGCGCTCTGAAAGCTCGTGATTCCAAATAAACCTGTTGGACTTGAACCTGGTGTTGTGAGACTTCTTACTGTCTTTCAGCTGAGGAATCAGTCGAGTGAGCCTTCTCTGAACTGCTTCAAGTGCAAGCACTATTTTTCCTTTCTTAAGTAAGGAGACCAAAACTGTGCACGGTACTCCAGATGTGGTCTCACCAAAGCCCTGTACAATTGTACAAAAACTTCCCCACTTTTATACTCAATTCTCTTTACAATAAACGACAACATTCATTTGCCTTCCCAATCACTTGCTGTAATTGCACGCTAGTGTTTTGCGATTTTTGTGGAACTTGCCCTCAGGTTGCACTCAAAAGTGGATCCAAGCATTGAACTAACGAAACATTTAACCATCCTTCTTCCTTCCTAAATACCTGATCGTCCTGATTCCCTCGGTCATCAACAACTTCATCAGACTCAAAGACCTGCTTGGGCAGTCCTCGCTGCCTCTCTCGCTGCTTCTCCAACGTGTTGGGGTTAAACGCAGTGCTCAGCTTCTGGTACCTGTTCCCAAATAACAAAAAAATAAACGGTTATGAGAACAGGAGAAGGGAACAGTCAAGGGATTTCCTCAGAGCCTGTGTATAAGGGATATGGGGATAAAGCAGGGGAGTGGGATAAAGCAGAATGCTCCTTCAGCAGGCCAGTGCAGACTTGATGGGCCAAATGGCCTTCTTCTGCACTATAAGCGTGGGTCAATGATCGTATCTCATCCTTGACTTCTCTGAAGTATGAGGAACTTAGAGAGGCAAGATCGCGATCAAGCGGATTAAGACTAAGGAGAGTTTTAGCCACTGTTTTATTTGGGTTGACTGATCATGGATTGGAAATCGTTCGCAGACATTCAGGTAAAAGGGAACCTGTCGATCATTGCTGTCTCAACACAAGAACAGCTATAGTGATGAAGCTGAGTACAGTCAGGGTCATATGTCACTAGCAGTAAATGTTGAGGTGCAAGGTTCTTGACTCACTGGGAAAATAATATTGAAGAATTATTGCAAAATTTGAAATAATAAAAAATTAGTTTTAACTGAATTATTAGACGTTGGAGCCACCACAACAGCACCACTAACACTGTCTGCCTGTACACTCTAGAATCTGGGATTGCACAAGGTGCAACAATATGCCAATCTCTCAACCTGAACATGCATTTTATTGAGGTCAAAATGATGACAGGTGAAAACACAGGAGTGTTCACTTTCAAATTAACATCTGTACATTCACAAATCAATGGTTCAGCCTTTTGAGTTTCAACACTTTACTGATACAAAATAGTAGTATAAGGGGGGTGGATACAGAGGGGAGAGCCCCCCCCTCCCCCCTCCCCCACCTTCACTGCTTTCCCTCATCCTGCAGTATAAATATCTCCCACTTTCTATGTCTTTTAGCTTTGACAAAGGGTCATCCGGACTCGAAACGTCAGCTCTTTTCTCTCCTTACAGATGCTGCCAGACCTGCTGAGATTTTCTCTTTTGGTTTCATAGAGTCATAGAAACATAGAGGTTTACAGCATGGAAACAGGCCCTTTGGCCCAACTTGTCCATGTCGCCTCTTTTTTTAACCCCTAAGTTAGTCCCAATTGCCCGCGTTTGGCCCATATCCCTCTATACCGATCTTACCCATGTAACTATCCAAATGCTTTTTAAAAGACAAAATTGTACCCGCCTCTACTACTACCTCTGGCAGCTTGTTCCAGACACTCACCACCCTCTGTGTGAAACAATTGCCCCTCTGGACCCTTTTGTATCTCTCCCCTCTCACCTTAAACCTATGCCCTCTAGTTTTAGACTCCCCTACCTTTGGAAAAAGATATTGATTATCGAGCTGATCTATGCCCCTCATTATTTTATAGACCTCTATAAGATCACCCCTAAGCCTCCTACGCTCCAGAGAAAAAAGTCCCAGTCTATCCAGCCTCTTCTTATAACTCAAACCATCAAGACCCTGTAGCATCCTAGTAAATCTTTTCTGCACTCTTTCTAGTTCAATAATATCCTTTCTATAATAGTACACAGTATTCCAAGTGTGGCCTTACCAATGTCTTGTACAACTTCAACAAGACATCCCAACTCCTGTATTCAATGTTCTGACCAATGAAACTAAGCATGCCGAATGCTTTTTTCACCATTCTGTCCACCTGTGACTCCACTTTCAAGGAGCTATGAATCTGAACCCTCGATCACTTTGTTCTATAATTCTCCCCAACACTCTACCATTAACTGAGTAAGTCCTGCCCTGGTTCGATCAACCAAAATGCATCACCTCGCATTTATCTAAATTAAACTTCATCTGCCATTCATCCAATGGCCCAATTGATCAAGATCCCGGTTGCAATCCTAGATAACCTTCTTCGCTGTCCACTATGCCACCAATCTTGGTGTCATCTGCAAACTTACTAACCATGCCTACTAAATTCTCATCCAAATCATTAATATAGATGACAAATAACAGTGGAACCAGCATCAATCCCTGAGGCACACCTGCTGGTCACAGGCCTCCAGTTTGAAAAACAACCCTCTACAACCACCCTCTGTCTTCTGTCATCAAGCCAATTTTGTATCCATTTGGCTACCTCACCCTGGATCCCGTGAGATTTAACTTTATGCAACAACCTACCATGCGGTACCTTGTCAAAGGCCATGCTAAAGTCCATGTAGACAACAACTGCACTGCCCTCATCTACCTTCTTGGTTACCCCTTCAAAAAACTCAATCAAATTTGTGAGACATGATTTTCCACTCACAGAGCCATGCTGACTGTCCCTAATCAGTCCTTGTGTCTCTAAATGCCTGTAGATCCTGTCTCTCAAAATACCTTGTAACAACTTACCCACCACAGATGTGAGGCTCACCAGCCTGTAGTTTCCAGGCTTTTCCCTGCAGCCCTTCTTAAACAAAAGGCACAACATTTGACACCCTCCAATCTTCAGGCACTAGCCTTTCAGATTCCAGCATCCACAGTAATTTGGTAGTATAAGGGTCTGGCACATACAGGGTTAATGTGGGACTCGGTACTGTACCGCCCACACAGTGAGGGAAGAAGGCAAAAGAAAAAATGCTGGAAAATCTCAGCAGGTCTGGCAGCATCTGTAGGGAGAGGGAAGAGCTGACGTTTCAAGTCCAGATGACCCTTTGTCAAAGAAACGTCAGCTCTTTTCTCTCCTTACAGATGCTGCCAGACCTGCTGTGATTTTCCAGCATTTTCTCTTTTGGTTTCAGATTCCAGCATCCGCAGCAATTTGCTTTTATCCAGAAGAAAGAAGACTTAGGGTCAGTGTTGTGTTAAGCAGAGACCAGGCATGGAGATAGCTCCTTGCCTCTACCCTTTAATGGATGTAAGTATATAGCTACAACTAGTTAATAAGGACTTGCTTTTAACCTACTGAAGACAACAAAATCCTCTTCAAGTGACACCGTTCTATAATCAACACCCGCCCCACAAAAAGATGGACTGGAGCCAGGCCTTGAAGCAAAGGGCATTTATTCTCCCATCCCATTGCTGCTCTCTTCAATTTCCTCCAAAAAGTTATCTGGCCATCTAACTTCCTCAGTGCAGCATATCAGCAACAAACAGGCAGAGCAAACTCAAAACAAAACTACAAAAGGTAAATCACAACAAACCCACTTTCTGTGGACAATAACCCAGTCTTCGGTGTAGATCTGTACTGCGTCCCTCACACGAGGGTCCATTCCCCTGAAAAAAGATCAAATATTTCGTATAAATACAGTAGCGACAGACATCCCATTTGGTCTGGGTGAATACATTGAGTTGGATTTTCCGGCCTTCTCCATCGGCGGGGTCTTCCGGTCATGCCGAAAGCAACCCCCCTGCCCAGGGGTGGGACGAGCCATACAGAATGCCGCGTAAAGCTCAGCGGAACTGAAAGATTCCACTGGCGGCCAATGGCAAGTTGCCTCCACCGCTGGAAGACACACTGCCGGGTGGGGGGGGGAGTGGAGCTGGGTGGGGGGACTGGGGAGATTGGGGTGGGTGGTGTGGGGGGGGGGGGCGGTGCAGCGGAAATCCCGGCCCTAATCTTTTTCGGAGAACACCTATCTATCAAGACAATGCTCCAGCTGGAGCTTAAAATTACCAGTTTTTCTTCGGAAGGAACTCTTCAAATGCAGACAATAAAAATATAACAAAACTTACTCCAACTTATAAATCAAAGGAAGGGTTTAATAAAGGAACTTCATTACTCCAAACTTGGGTCCTCGCCCTAGGCCACTCCAAGCTCCCCACAATTCCAAACAGGTTCTTATTTACAGTGAGTCAGCTGACTATTACATCATTCTGGAATTGGTTCCATGGTTTACTGGGTCAGCTGACGCTCACAGTTTGTTACCATTGATCATATTGCATCCAATACAAAGTTGTCAGCAGTTAGATTCAGACAACCAGGCCTTCACTCATCAGGTCTTTTAACCGAATAACCTCCTAAAGCACTGGTTCTGTGCAACTGGGAGGCCAACAGTTGATTTCCAATCTTTGATATTACAGCACGAGGTCCTTTCAGAGGGCAATTTGTGACACCTAATTTAGCTTCAACTTCTTGAACTGTTGGGGTAGTCATCCCATCAAGTGGCCTCTTCCCTTTCTACAGATAAAGGCCTATCATATAAGCCAGTTTGCTTCAACAATTTACAGTGATATAATGTGGCACGGTGGCACAGTGGTTAGCACTGCTGCCTCACAGCGCCAGAGACCTGGGTTCAATTCCTGGCTCGGGTCACTGTCTGTGTGGAGTTTGCATGTTCTCCCCGTGTCTGCGTGGGCTTCCTCCGGTTTCCTTCCACAGTCCAAAGATGTGCGGGTTAGGTGCACTGGCTATGTTAAATTGCCCCTTAGTGTCCCGGGATGTGTAGATTAGAGGGATTCGTGGAATAAATATACCGGTATAGGGCCTAGGTGGGATTGTTGTCAGTGCAGACTCGAGGGGCCAAATGGCCTCCTTCTGCACTGTAGGGATTCTAATAAGATTAAACATCCCAGGACACTTCACAGGAGTGATCATCAAATAAAAATTTGCATCGAGCCACGTAAGACAGCTGACTAACACCTTGATTAAAGTTAGGTTTTAAGGAGCATCTTAAAGGAGTGAGAGAGATAGAGAGGCGGATACATTGAGGGAACAAACACCAGAGTTTGGGGCCTCAGCAGCTGAAGGCACAGCCACCAATGGTGGAGTCATCAAAATCAGGGGTGAGCAAAGAGCCAGAACTGAAGCAGCACAGACATCTCGGTGTTGTCGCGTTGGAGAAGGATAGGGAGCAAGATATATTGCTAATGTGTTGAACAGAAGAGAGATGAGCCATGCCAGGGCCAAGAAGAAATAAATCTGCCACCAGCTGGCTAGCCCTACTTCAGCTGGGTTCCTGCTGCTGGTTGATCCAGTGCCAAAGAGAGCAGGTGTAGAGCATTCAGTCTCCCTATGTCCCTATGCTGGCAGGGAGACATGGGTTGGCTAACCAGTGGAATTTTAATTTTTGTTCCACGACCCAAGGCTTTAAGTACAGATGTGTAGGAATACTCACACTTCCTCGGGAACCCCAGGCTCCACAGTCCGACATTCCCGAGGCTCGTACACTACTTCTATGTCGTCTGCAGGGAACTCGAACAGTTCTCGGAGTGGGCCTGGTTCTGGGGCTGGGGGATGTGTTGTCAGGTACTCCTCAAAGTCCACGGGTTCCACCACTTCAGAAAGGGGTACCTGTGAGGAATGGCAAATATAATGTCACTGGGATTTCAGCAAAGTGCAACATTGGTGTGTGAAGTTATCATATTGTCCACCCCTGATGACAAATACCGATCAGTGCAATGGTAGCTTAAGTTTGTAAGAAAAGGGGCTGAGGTATTTTTGTCATGATGTGGAGATGCCGGCGTTGGACTGGGGTAAACACAGTAAGAAGTTTAACAACACCAGGTTAAAGTCCAACAGGTTTATTTGGTAGCAAAAGCCACACAAGCTTTCGGAGCTGCAAGCCCCTTCTTCAGGTGAGTGGGAATTCTGTTCACAAACAGAGCTTATAAAGACACAGACTTAATTTACATGAATAATGGTTGGAATGCGAATACTTACTCACACTGTAGTGTACTGTAGTGTTAGGTAAGTATTCGCATTCCAACCATTATTCATGTAAATTGAGGTTGTGTCTTTATATGCTCTGTTTGTGAACAGAATTCCCACTCACCTGAAGAAGGGGCTTGCAGCTCCGAAAGCTTGTGTGGCTTTTGCTACCAAATAAACCTGTTGGACTTTAACCTGGTGTTGTTAAACTTCTTACTGTATTTTTGTCACGCAGGGGTACTAAGGTTTACAGAACCAAGACAGTTAGATGGAGATTATACAGATCAGCCATTATCTAACTGAACAATGGAGCAGGTTCGACGGTCTGAATGTCTAGAATGCATTATTGTGGGGAAACAACTTGATCAGTACTCTGACAAAGGATAATCCAGACTTGAAACATTAGCTCTGTTGTCTCTCCACAGATGCTGTCAGACCTGCATCATGGTGGTACAGTGGTTAGCACTGCTGCCTCACAGCACCAGGGGCCCGGATTCGATTCCAGCCTTGGAGTTTGCACATTCCCCCCGTGTCTGCGTGGGTTTCCTCCGGGTGCTCCGGTTTCCACCCACACTCCAAAGATTTACAGGTTAGGTTGATTGGCCATGCTAAATTGCCCCTTAGTGTCCCAAGATGTGTAGGTTAGGGGGATTAGTGGGGTAAACGCATGGGGTTACAGCGAGGGTCTGGGTGATTTGATTTGATTTATTATTGTCACATGTATCAGCGTACAGTGAAAAGTATTGTTTCTTGTGTGCTATGCAGACAAAGCATACTGTTCATAGAGAAGGAAAGGAGAGAGTGCAGAATGTAGTGTTACAGTCAGAGCTAGGGTGTAGAGAAAGATCAACTTAGTGCGAGGTAGGTCCGTTCAAAAGTCTGGTGGCGGCAGGGAAGAAGCAAGCTGTTCTTGAGTTGGTTGGTATGTGACCTCAGACTTTTGTCTTTTTCCCGATGGAAGAAGGTTGAAGGGAGAATGTCCGGGGTGCGTGGGGTCCTTAATTATGCTGACTGCTTTTCCAAGGCAGCAGGAAGTATAGACAGGGTCAATGGACGGGAGGCTGGTTTGCGTGATGGATTGGGCTACATTCAAGACCTTTTGTTCTGTTGGAGAGTCGGTACAGACTTGATGGGCCAACTGGCCTGCTTTGGCACTGTAAGGATTCTATGATTTTCCAGCATTTTCTGGTTTTTGTTTCATTTGCAGTAATTTGCTTATAATTTGATTAGTCCCTGCACTGGACTCAATCTCGAGCGCACTGTAGCAGCCACTTATGTAATCTACAGGATTCACTATAGCAGCTTATCAAGTTGATTACAGCCATCACTCCTTCCTGCGGCCTCCATCACCCTTCTAAGTTACACATCATCTTGACTTGAACCAGAGGAAAGGCTTTTCTTGTAAATGCAGCAACTGATTACGATCTGTAAGACACTATTTGAAAGGATAGTGGAAAGAGAGAGACCAAATTTAAAAAGAGAATAGCATAACCACCTGCAGGAAAAACAATTGCCAAGACTAGTCATAATCATAGTCATAGAGGTTTACAGCGTGGAAACAGGCCCTTCAGCCCAACTTGTCCATGCCGCCCTTTTTTTTAAACCCCTAAGCTAATCCCAATTGCCCGCATTTGGCCCATATCCCTCTATACCCATCTTACCCATGTAACTGTCTAAACGCTTTTTAAAAGACAAAATTGTACTCGCCTCTACTACTACCTCTGGCAGCTTGTTCCAGACACTCACCACCCTCTGTGTGAAAAAAGTGCCCCTCTGGACACTTTTGTATCTCTCCCCTCTCACCTTAAACCTATGCCCTCTAGTTTTAGACTCCTCTACCTTTGGGAAAAGATATTGACTATCTAGCTGATCTAAGCCCTTCATTATTTTGTAGACCTCTATAAGATCACAGCCTCCAACGCTCCAGGGAAAAAAGTCCCAGATTATCCAGCCTCTCCTTATAACTCAAACCATCAAGTCCCGGTAGCATCCCAGTAAATCTTTTCTGCACTCTTTCTAGTATAATAATATCCTTTCTATAATAGGGTGATCAGAACTGTACACAGTATTCCACGTGTGGCCTTACCAATGTCTTGTACAACTTCAGCAAGATGTCCCAACTCCTGTATTCAATGTTCTGACCAATGAAATCAAGCATGTTGAAATGCCTTCTTCACCACCCTGTCCACCTGTGACTCCACTTTGAAGGAGCTACGAACCTGTACCCCTAGATCTCTTTGCTCTGTAACTCTCCCCAACGCCCTACCATTAACTGAGTAAGTCTTGCCCTGGTTCAATCTACCAAAATGCATCACCTCACATTTATCTAAATTAAACTCCATCTGCCATTCTAAGAAGACTAAGAAGAGAAAAGGCCGGGGAGAGGATCTAACTAAATTGCTCTTGCAGAGAACTGGCTTGACTAGCTGAATGGTCTCCTTGTGCACTATGATGTTACTCGATATCGCCATGACTCCATTGTTGCTCAGTCAACAGCCTGGAGTTTGCTACACAGCGCCACCATTGGTGAGGTCAGAAAGTGCAGAAGTTGGTGATTGGACTCTCCAAGTTACCCGATTGCTAAATATAATTTAAAAGTCTCAAGTTTTAAAATGATCATTTTGATATCGGCTTTCACCGCCCGGGTAGCCAGGTTCAAATCCTGACCAACTGCTGAGATTGCAATGACTTTAATCAGAATTGAGGTTGGCCTGTGAGAATATGAACTCCCTGATTTAAGGTGTGGAGGGGGGGCACGGGGAAGGAGGAGGACCTCCTCGCGAACCTGCTCCTGGACCTGACAAGGCGTTCCATCTCCAGGTCCAGGCAGCGGGCGATCGAGGGGGTCGTCCAACCTGACTGTCTGCCCCTCTACCGCGGCTATATTCGCGGCTGGGTGTCCCTAGAAAGGGAGCATGCGGTGTCCAAGGGCACAGTTGATGCCTTCCGTGCCCGCTGGGCACCCGCAGGGACTGGGGTGTATTACTGACCCCTTTAATCACATTTTAATTTGATGTTTTAAGTTTCCTTTCCGCTTTGCCTTTTGTTTCGGGCAGTTCCCCTCCAAATAGGGAGCTGCCCCTTTTGAGTTATCCCAAAGTTAATTTGATTTTGTTTATTTGATTGGATACAAAAAGATGTCCCTGATTAAGGGCCAAACTGATGGGCCGATCAGGGAGCCTCTTGCTTTGTACTTAGCCAGGAGTGTCAGTTCCTCTGGCACTCCTAGTGTCTACTACTAACTGAAAACACTCAGTATGCTGTTGTCGGACTTGTGAATAAAAGGATTTTGGTGAAGGGACTTCTGCCTCCGAGGACTTATTACAGAGCTGTAAGCGATCTTGTCGGTGGGGAATCTATGATGTGGCTTTGTGCATTCACTGTTTCTTGTGTCTACACGCTCTAACTTCCCCTAATTAATGATTCAATGGCAGGCTACAGATTCAGGAAATGAGGAAATTACACCCTGTCCTTTCTCTGATGTTGGGACAGTGTACAGGAAGCTTTCTCATATCTAAATTGTGCTGTACCTGCCCTGGGAGTGTTTTATGCTGATGCTGGAGCCTGGATTTCCTGCACAGCATTAGTTTACCATTTGCAATACCTGTTCAGTTTAGGTGCATGAGACTATCCAGAACACCCTGGCTTTTGAGCATGAACTGAAAGTGTTCCATGCCCCAGCCACCTAACTCGCGTCAGCTTGATGAGAATAAAACGTTAAATAGATTTTTTTAAAGAACAGCACCTCCCAAACCCTATCGGGGGAATTTTACCATCCCACCCGCCACGGGAATTCATCATAGAATGCCTACAGTACAGGAGGCAGTCATTCGGCCCATCGAGTCTGCACCGACAACAATCCCAACCTATCCCCGCAACCCCACACATTTACCCTGCTAATCCCCCTGAAACTAGGGTCAATTTAGCTTTGGCCAGTCAACCTAACCCGCACATCTTCGGACTGTAGGAGGAAACGGGGGCACCCGGAGGAAACCCACGCAGACACGGGGAGAATGTGCAAACTTCACACAGACAGTGACCCAAGCCGGGAATCGAACCCGGGACCCTGGCGCTGTGAGGCAGCAGTGCTAACCACTGTGCCACCGAGCCACCCCAATTGTAGCAGGCAGAGGGCGGACCATGCAAAGGTCCGTGAAAAACAGAAGTATATTTCTAAGACAGGATCGTGTGCGACTTGGAGGGAAACTTGCAAGTGACGATGTTCCCTTGAGCCAGCTGCCCTTGTCTTAGGCAATAGGATTCATAGGGCAGGATTTTCCAATTTTGGAGTGAGCGTGACTGGAAAATCCCGCCCTATGAATCCTATTGCCCAGGACAAGGGCGGCTGGCTTAAGGGAAAACCATCACTTGCAAGTTTCTCTCCAGGTCGCACACTATCCTGGTTTAGGAATAGACTTCTGTTTTTCAGTGTTGTTAATCAAAATATCTAATGACGCTATGGGAGTACCTTCACAACACTATTTGAATGGTTTATCACCACTTTCTCGAGAACAATAAGGGATGGGTAATAAATGCTGGTCTTGCCAGCGACACCCACATCCTAAAAATGAAGGGGAAAAAAAATGCAGCTTGTGGTTTGATGGCTTCCTTCAGAAACCACACTGTAAACCTATTCATCAGTATCTGCTGCCCACATCCGGCCCAGTCGCTATTTGCACACATGACCTGAATGAGACAATTTTACCTCTTGAGTAAGACTCAGAGTGAGCAAATGATGCAGCTCATCGCCAGCTCCTAACCCCCCTCCCTCCCTCAAAAGCTCCATCAAAGAAGTAAGCCTGAGCAGCAAAGGACACTTTCCATCGACACAAAGGGAAAAACCAAGGACCTCACGGGTAACCGATAACCTCATGAACTGGAACTTAATCAGCTGGAGAGCTATGCCTTGATGGCTAACTTCCACAGACACAGTTCAAGAGCTATCGACTAGAATGTTCGACTTCAAAGGAGCCTTTCCAGTCTCAAACTTTTATCTGCGTCCTCCAGCGTAAGAGCAAAAGATAAATACTGTGGATGTTGGAGATCTGAAATAAAAACAGGAAGTGCTGGAAAAACTCAGCAGGACTGGCAGCATCTGTGGAGAGAGAAAAAAAACAGAGCGAACATGTTAACACCGTGTTTCTCCCTTTGAAGATGCTGCCAGACTTGCTCAGTCTGTCGAGTACACAGATTCCTCATTAGCTCGCACTTCTCAAAATTGTGCGAAAAGGTTGTTATTTACAAATTCAGAGCTCGCCTGAATTCTTTCTGGACACAATTAGTCCCACCCTGGAATGCAATGCAGCAACAATAAAATAGAAAATTGCACTGCGTGTGATGGGAGCAGTGGGAAAACAGGTCAAGCCTAAAGCATGTCAGTGGCAGAACAACGGAGTCAAGATTTTTTTTCTGTCCAGCTTCAAGAAAACAAACATGAAAACAGGCTACAAAACACTCACTGTCTGGAATTCAGCATTTCCTGCCAAATCACACAAAGATTTTTGCAACCTAATGTTAGTACAGTAGCCCAGGGTCCCGGAGAATCATTCTTAGGCCATGATGGAATGTAACAAAACCTCCATTCTTCTCCAAAGCAAACCGAGCAGCGAGGACAATAAAAACGCAGCAAGGACAATAAAAACGCAGCGGGGGGGGGGGGGGGAGAGTGCGCATAATGGGTTGCTCACTGACCTTTCACCTCTGGGACCTGGAATCAAAAAATCTAACCAAAACTGATGGGACAAAAATCCTCTCTGTATGCCGGTACTAAGGCTCTTAAGGGAAGAGAATGCCGGCAGTCCAAAACTGTCCCTTCTCTCTACAAATAGATCAGCCATGGTCTTATTGAATGGCGGGAGCAGGCTCGAGGGGCCAGATGGCCTACTCCTGCTCCTAGTTCTTAGAACAAAGAACAGTACAGCACAGGAACAGGCCCTTCGGCCCTCCAAGCCTGCGCCGATCACTTTTACCTATCTAAACCAACTGCTTATATCCCTCTATTCCCCATTTGTTCATATGCCTATCAAGATAAGCCTTAAATGTGGCTAACGTATCTGCCTCAACCACCTCACTTGGCAGTGCATTCCAGGCCCCCACCACCCTCTGTGTAAAAAAAACCTCCCCCGCACATCTCAACTGAACCTTTCCCCTCTTATCTTGAACTTGTGCCCCCTTGTAATTGTCATTTCTGCCTCTGGGAAAAAGCTTCCAACTGTTCACCCTATCCATACCCCTCATAATTTTATAGACTTCTATCAGGTCGCCCCTCAGCCTCTGTCTTTCCAGAGAGAACAATCCCAGTTCATTCAATCTCTCCTCATAGCTAATGCCCCCCATACCAGGCAACACTAAAGGCTCTTAACCTAGTCAGCACTAAATGGTAAACTCATTCATGTTAATTGGTGCATTACTGACTTGACTGATTTGATGTGGAGATGCCAGCGTTGGACTGGGGTGGGCATAGTAACAAGTCTCACAACATTAGGTTAAAGTCCAGCAGGTTTATTTGGAATCACGAGCTTTCGGAGCGCTCCTCCTTCATCATATGAGTAGAGATGAAGGAGCAATGCTCCGAAAGCTTGTGATTCCAAATAAACCTGTTGGACTTTAACCTGGTGTTGTGAGACTTTTGACTGACTTGAGGAAGGTTGTGTTATAAAGGAACACATGGAGAGGAAGATAAATCATCACAGGAGGAGTGAAAGAATATAAATCATCAATGTGAACCATGTGCAAAATCTGCTGGGCATCAGGCTAAGTTTAAGTAGTGGTTTCAGTAAGAATGTAGTATTTAGACTAACCCATTGATGTAAATATATTGGTTCGCACCAGTTAATCATATGAGAAACCCTTCATGTATACACCTTTCATATACATGTATGCACACACAAATACACACAGAATTGAAGGTGCAGCTAGTTTATGAATAATGCTCTTATGAGTGAATCTGAATTCCAATTTCTGTATGTGGATTGCTGCTACTCAAGTGGTTAGCTCCTTGTACTGTTGCATTTTCCTATTGGCACAGCTGACTCTTAGCTTTTTCTTTTCCTCCCATACAACAATCTGGCACAGTCTCAGCGTCATGTGGGAACAGCTGTATACTCACCAATTGATGGGAGCCGCTGCGTTTCTTGGACAGCTGTGGTGAACTGCTATATTGGCTGGACACTTGCTTTCTGACTTCAGCTGCCACGGTCCTGCAAAGGGAAACACAATTCAAATAAGTTCCCAACCATGAGAATCTGGCTTTGTGCCCACATGACAAGGTCAGAACTCAGTGAGCCAATACCCGGGGGTTAGGGCTCTCTAAGATGATCACTAAAACTTCTGACATGAAGCCACACCTAACAGCGAAGCACTTTGTGAAGGCCTCTCCCTTCTCCAATATTATAGGCACATACTTAGCACGACTCAAAGGCCTCTGCAGTAGTCCAATCCTTAAGAACAGGGTCGTGATCCACTTCCATGCATCTTCCCCTACACTGGATGCAGTGCTGCACCTAAGGAAGTGTAGCAGTTAGAAGAACTCACTTATAGAATCCCTGCAGGCAGAAGAAGGCCATTCAGCCCACCGAGCCTGCACCGACAACTATCCCATCCTGACCCTATCCCCGTAACCCCACGTATTTACCCTGCTAACCCCCCCTAACCTACACATCTTGGGACATTAAGGAGCAAGTTAGCATGGCCAATCTACCTAACCTTTACATCTTCGGACTGTGGGAGGAAACTGGAGCACCCGGAGGAAACCCACGCAGAATGCGGGTGGGAGAATGTGCAGACTCCGCACAGACAGTTGCCCAAGGCCAGGATTGAACCCGGGTCCCTGGCGTTATGAGGCAGCAGTGTTAACCACTGTGCCACCCGTCCCCTTATCTTTCCCCTCCCAAGACACTGAATGAAACATAAACACTGGCGTAGACCAGTTGTGCCAAATGGCCTGTAGCTGTTGTGTAAATTCCACGCACTAAGCTCAGTAAATCTACAGCCACGCAGAGATCAAATTATCACAATATAAATTATAGGATACAACCCTAAAAGGGTTAAGAGGACTCTGCGTGTATATATCCATAAATCATTAATGGTGACAAGACAGGTTGGGAGCGCAATTAGTAAAGCATGCAGCATCCTAAGTTTTATTAAATGCAAGCATGTTGTGTTATATATAGAACACTGGTTCAGCCTCAATTTAAGAAAATCAAATCTAGTTCTGGATGGTACACTTTAGGAAGGATGAGAAGGCATTAGAAATGGTGCAGAAAAGATTCATGAGAATCTTGACCCTGGCTGAACCCAAACATAGTGTCCATGAGCAGGTTAAAGTAAAGTTTATTTATTAGTCACAAGTAAGGGTTACATTAACACTGCAATGTAGTTACTGTGAAAAGCCCTTAGATTATTACTGAGCAAGTGTCACTTGATAGTGCTGTTGAAGACTCCTTTCATCACTTTACTGGTGATCGAGAGTAGACTAAAGGGGTGGTAATTGGTCGGGTTGGATTTTTGTTTCTTGTGTACAGGGCATACTTGGGCAATTTTCCACATTGTCGGGTAGATGCCAGTGTTTTGGCTATACTGGAACAGCTTGGCTAGGGGTGCGACACATTCTGGAGCACAAGTCTTCAGGACAATTACAGAAACATTGTCAGGGTCCATAGCCTTTGCAGTATCCAGTGCCTTCAGCCGTTTCTTGATATCACATTGATGAATCAAACTGGCTGAAGTCTGACACCAGGGGGGCCAAGATGGATCATCCACTTGACACATCTGGCTGAAGATTGTTGCGAATGCTTCAGCCTCATCTTTTACACAGATGTGTTGGGGTCCTCCATCAGTGGGCGGCACGGTAGCGCAGTGGTTAGCACTGCTGCTTCACAGCTCCAGGGACCTGGGTTCGATTCCCAGCTTGGGTCACTGTCTGTGGGGAGTTTGCACATTCTCCTCGTGTCTGCGTGGGTTTCCTCCGGGTGCTCCGGTTTCCTCCAAAGATGTGTGGGTTAGGTTGATTGGCTATGCTAAAATTGCCCCCTAATGTCCTGAGATGCGTAGATTAGAGGGATTAGCGGGTAAATGTGGGGATATAGGGGTAGGGCCTGGGTGGGATTATGGTCGGTGCAGACTCGGTGGGCCAAATGGCCTCTTTCTGCACTGTAGGGTTTCTATGATTCATTGAGGATGGGGATAAATGTGGAACCTCCAAGTCCAGTGAGTTGTTTAATTGTTCACCACCATTCATGGCTGGATGTGGCAGGACTGCAGAGTTTAGGTTTGATCTGTTGGTTGGAGAATCACTTTGCTCTATCACTTGAGGCATAAGCTGTTTGGCACACAAGTAACCCTGCGCTGAAGCTTCACCTGGTTGAGACCTGATTTTTAGGTATGTTTGGTGCTGCCCCTGGCATGCCGCCCTGCACTCTACATTTGTAGGAAGGAATGAATGAACGAGGCCATGTAGAACTTTAACAAAATGGTTTTATTCAATATGCATGAGGGAGAGCAGAACTCGTGGCTGTAACTACAGCTTGCTTCCGAGCTACTCTGCTAATCATCGGTTCTTCCATATTCTTATACCTTTTCGCTTTACAAAGTACTACCTTTCAATGAGGTCATTAGATTGTTACTTTGAATTGGTTACAGTTCTGTTTTTGATCACATTATGCAGATCCATTGTCTTGGGTGCTTTAGCTTTAATCACTTACTGGACATCTCCTGGTTACAATATCAATGCATTGTGTTTGCCAAACTGACTTTGATGGGATGTTAAGTTTTCAGAGGCATAATGGTTCCTCTAGACCTTTTGGAACCTTGATAATTGATATCAATTCTCATATGGTTGTTGTAACCTTGGAGCAGTACCACCTGGGGTGTGACTGTTTTAGTACCATCTGAGATATAGTTATTTGTATTTTGTCCTGTCTGCCTGCAGTGAGTATGGATGCAACAGTACTGTCTGCTTAACCCTTTCCATACACTCCTCTCCTGCTGCAGCTCACACTCCCTGGGTTTTGCCCTACTACATTGAACCAGGGTTGGTGGCAATGGTAGAGTGGGGGTTATGCTGGGTCATGAAGTTGCAGATTGTGCTGGAGTACAATTCTATTGCTGCTGATGGCCCACAGTGCCTTATGGATGCCCAGTCTTGAGCTGCTAGATCTATTCAAAGTCTATTCCATTTAGCACGGTGGTAGTGTCACACAACACGATAGAGGGTTATCGTCAATGTGAAGGCAGGACTTTGTCTCCACAAAGACAGTCCAGTGTAAACTCCCACCGATACGATCATGGACAGATGCATCTGTGGCAGGCAAGTTGGTGAGGATGAGGACAAGTAAGTTTTATTCCTCTTATTGGTTCCCTCATCACCTGCCACAGTCCCAGTCTAGCAGCTATGTCCTTTAGGACGTGGCCAGCTTGGTCTGTGGTGGTGCTACTGAGCCACACTTGATGATGGACATTGAAGCCCCCTGACCCAGATGACATTCTGTGCCCTTACCACCCACAGTGCTTCCTCCAAGTGTGTTTAAGATGGAGGAGTACTAGTTCATGAGCTATGGGGGGAACCATATCAACAGGAGGTTTCCTTGCCCATGCTTCCTGCAATAAGGCATTGGAGGTAGAAGTCCCTTCACCAAAATCCCTTTATTTACCAACTCTAACAGCAGTACACAGAGTGCTAGCAGTCTACCTCCGGGGGTCCAGAGGAACTGACGCTCCAGGTTAAGTACAAGGCAAAGACTTCCTGATTGGTCCATCAATCGGATCCTTAATCAGGGAGCTCATGCTCCAATAGGCCAACCTCAATGGCCTGATTGAAGTCATTACACTTCCTTGCCTATACACTGTATAACTGTCTTGAGGAGGCAGGTTCAATTGTGGCATTCAGGAAGGAATTGGGTTGTTTTCTGAAAATGAAGAATGTCAGGACTATTACCAGGCAGGAATAATTTACATCTATAATAATGACTAGGGAGAAGCAAGATGCGGGGTCACTTTTAACATTTAAGAAAAACTTGGACGGGTTCATGGATGAGAGGAGTGTGGAGGGATATGGTCCAAGTGCAGGTCAGTGGGACTAGGCAAAAAATGGTTCGGCACAGACAAGAAGGGCCAAAAGGCCTGTTTCTGAGCTGTAATTTTCTATGGTTCTAATACTAGTCAGGAGATGATCTTAGTCTGTTTGGTATAGATCTACATCTTGCTAAGTCATTGCATCAAATATTTAACCATCATCTTGTATAGGATTAACAATGAACCAGGGGATGCCACACCTCTACAACTGGATGATAAAATGCACACTTCCCAATCATTAATTAATTAACTCGATTTAAATTCTGGATCAGCATCCAAATGAAAGTACTGTTCCAGCATCAAAACAGAACTCAATGCCCACTTTTCCCAAGTGCTACCTTGAGATTCCTAATTGGTGCCATGTGGTTCTCCCACCAACTTAACCATAGAACATAGAACAATACAGCACAGTACAGGCCCTTCGGCCCTCGATGTTGTGCCGAGCTTTGTCCGAAACCACGATCAAGCTATCCCACTCCCTATCATCCTGGTGTGCTCTATGTGCCTATCCAATAACCGCTTGAAAGTTCCTAAAGTGTCCGACTCCACTATCACAGCAGGCAGTCCATTCCACACCCCAACCACTCTCTGAGTAAAGAACCTACCTCGGACATCCCTCCAATATCTCCCACCATGAACCTTATAGTTATGCCCCCCAGTAATAGCTACATCCACCCGAGGAAATAGTCTCAATTCAACTTCCCAGGAACGGAGCTGGATCTGTGTCAGCGCTGGGTACAGTTCCTGTGACATCGCCTCTAAGGAAACCTAGGCTCCACTCCAGCCTCAGACCCAGCTACAATGTCCTTCTAGAATCTCTGACACGGTGGCACAGTGGTTAGCACTGCTGCCTTACAGCTCCAGGGACCCGGGTTCGTTTCCCGGCTTGGGTCACTGTCTGTGTAGAGTTTGCACATTCTCCCCATGTCTGCGTGGGTTTCCTCCGGGTGCTCCGGTTTCCTCCCACAGACACGCTGGTTAGGAGCATTGGCCGTGCTAAATTCTCCCTCAATGTACCCGAACAGGCGCCCGGAGTGTGGCGGCTAGGGGATTTTCACAGTAACTTCATTGCAGTGTTAATGTAAGCCTACTTGGGACTGATAAATAAACTTTCACTTGGTACCCTTTGTGAGGAACCAACATCTGTATTTGACTGGCATATGCAATTAACCACCTTTGTCACACTGCCATATATTTTATTTTGTTCTTCCAATCTTCTTCTTCCTTGTGAAGTTGCTGAAACTTGTTGGATGATAGTTCAGTGGGTGCCAACAGCCCGCCAGTACCGTGCCAACATAGTTATTCTTTCATTATAAGCCTCGGCAGTAGATGCCAGCAGATTGTGTGGTGCACCTAAACTTTGAGCCCGCCTTCCTAAATAAAAATCAACCCACATTTGCCAGTAGACTTCACTGACTGGAAGCAATGACTGTTCCCTCCAACAATACCTTAACAAAATGAGAATACCTGTGTCTCAGCACTATTACATGTAGTATACGTTCATGCCCGTAAAAAAGTAAAGCCTATTTATTAGTCACAAGTAAGGCTTACATTAACACTGCAATGAAGTTACTGTGAAAATCCCCTAGTCGCCACACTCCGGCACCTGTTCGGGTACACTGAGGGAGAATTTATCACGGCCAACGCACCCTAACCAGCACATCCTTTAGACAGTGGGAGGGAACCAGAGCACCCGAAGGAAACCCACGCAGACATGGGGAGAACGTGCAAACTCTGCACTGACAGTGACCCAAGCCGGGAATCGAACCCGGGTCCCTGGCGCTCTGAGGCAGCAGTGCCAACCACTGTGCCACCTTGCCGCCCCAATGACTGCCCTTAGAATGGAACAGCCAGTATTTTGGCCACTTCCACTTTTCATCGAAGACATAACTCGCCAACTCCACAGCTTAAAGTTAAAAGTTTGTCTATTTATTAGTCACAAGTAGGCTTACATTAACACTGCAGTGAAGTTACTGTGAAAATCCCCTAGTCGCCACACCCCGGCATCTGTTCAGGTACACTGAGGGAGAATTTAGCATGGCGAATACACTTAACCAGCATGTCTTTCGGACTGTGGGAGGAAACCAGAGCACCCGGACAAAATCAACACAGACATGAGGAGAACGTGCAAACTCCACACAGACAGTGACCCAAGCTGGGAATCGAACCTGGTACCCTGGCGCTGTGAGGCAGCGGTGCGAATCACTGCGCCACCGTGCCGCCTGCAAATAGCTCCAGGTTAAATGGGCTGGATTTGTATTTAAAATACTATCAAAAGCAGAACATGGCCACTTTCATTTTGACCAACGAGACTGACAACAATATGATGTACTTTAAATAGGAATTCAGCAATAATTTCTCATTCAACGGGTAAAAGTGTCTTCCCATCTCTCTGACACCCTGGCATATAAATAAAGAGTTTAGCCTCTCTGTCAACTCACATGGGACCATCGTAAGGACAGAAGCCAATCATTTGCAATAATCCCTGACTGGTTAAGAAGTGTGCACTGACAATGCAGAAACGGTCGAGAAGGTTCACTCCAGGTGCTGTCTACATCCTAATTTCTGGTGTTGTGGGAAAATCACCACTCGGAGTCAGACTTAAAGATTCAACACGCAGTTTTATCGGACAAAGCTTTGGGAGAAGCGCTGGGCTCTCCGCAGTGCGCGCAGTCACCTTCTCAACTTTACAGTGCCAGTTGAGCATCTTTATACACTTTCAAATAATGGTCAAGTACGGACATCAGCAGTTATCACATCGTTATATAGAGTAGATAGATTTATGCATTTATGTTCCCCATCAACGACTGATCTCGTTATCAAAACTCATTGTTTTGGTTCTGCTTTATCTTAAGCAAAGATGTCCAAAGATGTGTGGGTTAGGTTGATTGGCCATGCTAAAATTGCCCTTAGTGTCCTGGGATGCGTAGGTTGGAGGGATTAGTGGGTAAATATGTAGGGATATGGGGGTAGGGCCTGGGTGGGATTGTGGTCGGTGCAGACTTGATGGGCCGAATGGCCTCTTTCTGTGCTGTATTTCTAAGATCTAGGATAAGATAAGCAGCTAAGGTGCCTCAAGGTCCGATGTGTTTCCTGCAGCAATTTAAACACCAACAGGTTTTAACTTGCTGTGCAATGTCTGTGCCCAAGTCAGCACATCTTAATGTCTTTTCCCAGAGTCCATTTTGTGCCAGGTAACCATCTTGTGTCCTTTAATTTTGATTTTACTCCAACACTGGCTTGTGGCAGTTGGTAGCCCAGTAAGGAAGCCTTGGTGGCTGATAATTGGTATCAGGAGCGCGTACACAGGGAATCACTATTTCCATGCCCCTCAAATGTTGAGGGCAAGTCAGGCATTCCGCATATAAACAAACAGCCCAATTAAGTTCAAAGTCCGCCAAAACAGCTTCCTCAACCACTTAACTATTCTGCAAACTATTCTGCAATAAGAATCTCCACCAAATGAAACTGCCTTGTCTCTGAGGTATTGGTTATAATTGCACCATTTCCACTTACTGCCGTGTTAATTTCAAGATCCTTGAACGTAAATCCCTCCATGGACGCAGCCCACTTCACTTCAGTGTTAATTCTGTGTGTTTGGGCCCGTTTCCAGACAGATACTGGCTGCCACACCTGTGCTGCTAAGCTGGCCACTTTAGAATCATAGAATCCCTGCAGTGCAGAAGGAAGCTATTCAGCCCATCGAGCCTGCACCGACAATAACCCCATCCAGGCCCTATCCTCGTAAACCCATAAATGTACCCTACTAATCCCTCTGGCACTAAGGGGCAATTTAGCATGGCCAATCCACCTAACCTACACATCTTTGGACACTATGGGGCAATTTAGCATGGCCAATCCACCTAACCTACACATCTTTGGACGCTAAGGGGCAATTTAGCATGGCCAATCCATCTAATCTACACATCTCTGGAGATTAAGAGGCAATTTAGCATGGCTAATCCACCTAACCTCCACATCTTTGGACACTTAGGGGCAATTTAGCATGGCCAATCCACCTAACCTACACATCTTTGGACACTAAGGGGCAATTTAGCATGGTCAATCCCCTAACCTGCACATCTTTGGAGTGTGGGAAGAAACCGGAGAAAGCCCACGCAGACACAGGGAGAATGTGCAAGCTCCACACAGACAGTCAATCCTCTGTGACAGGCGTAATGGTTAGGTGCATTGGCCATGCTAAATTCTCTCTCAGTGTACCCGAACAGGCACCGGAGTGTGGCAACTAGGGGATTTTCAGAGTAACTTCATTGCAGTGTTACTAATAAATAAACTTTAAACTTAGAGGAATGGTTTGCTGTCACTCACTGCTGAGATTCAACCAAAATGAACGGCAAGATACTGAAGAGGGAAGGATCTCACCAAACATTATCCGAACAACAGTCATCAACTTCATGAGAGTTGGGATGAAAATGAGCAAAAGAATGACACAGCTAACTGACTCAGACACAATACTGGCTCTATACTAAAAGTGATCCCAGACATTTGATTTGATTTATTATTGTCACATGTACTGGTATACAGTGAAAAGTATTGTTTCTTGCGTGCTATACAGACAAAGCATACTGTTCATAAAGAAGGAAATGAGAGAGTGCAGAATGTAGCATTACAGTCATAGCTAGGGTGTAGAGAACGATCAACTTAATGCGAGGTAGGTCCATTCAAAAGTCTGATGGCAGCAGGGAAGAAGCTGTTCTCGAGTCGGTTGCTATATGTCCTCAGACTTTTGTATCTTTTTCCCGACGGAAGAAGGTGGAAGAGAGGTGGAAGAGGTGCGTGGGGTCCTTAATTATGCTGGCTGGTTTTCCGAGGTAGCGGGAAGTGTAGACAGTGTCAATGGGTGGGAGGCTGGTTTGAGTGATGGACTGGGCTTTGTTCACGACCCTTTTACTGACAAATGACTGTGCCAATCAACTGAACATAAAACAACTAAACAAGTTACCCTGGAGAAAAATACAATTCTTCATTAGTGAGCCAGTAGGTGTGAACATGATACACAAAGACCGGGGGACTGAGGCACTCAAATCCAGTTCTACAGGAAACAGCTGATGAGACTTTGAAAGGAGAACTAAACACTGAATAAGAAATGCTTTACTTTGAAATGAACCGTCATTGAAGCTGGCTCATTTTTATGATGGGTTCCTGTATTTGCATATCTCTGGTTTTGAATAAGACCGAGTCCAACTGTTCTACTTCATTCGACTTGTGTGCAATTACACAAATTAGAGGTGTGCCTGAAGATTTTAAAGGATCCAAGATGACAGTGCCTGGGGTTATTACAACTGTCATTTCAAGTTGCAGAACCATGTGTAATTAGGTGCCGTATAATTGATGTTGTATTTTGAGCACTAACTAATGTGGGTTTGTTAGTGATGAGGAACTCTGCTGCCAGGTCCAATGAGAAAGCCGCCATTGAAACAAGAACACGGTTGTCCAAAACTCTTGTCATAATTGGTCTGCTTTAAGAATTGTAATTACAGAGGATTACCAGATCTGAGTGAGTCAAAAGGATACAACAGCCACCTTTGTGGCAGACATTTCATTTTGCAATTCTTTTAAGTTTTTTTCCTCTCTCTCCTCAAAAGGGCACCAGCCCCTCCCTCATACTTCTCCCCGGTGTCATTCCTCATCTGAGCCTCAGCAGTGACCAAAGAATCCCTACAGTGCAGAAGGAGGCCATTCAGCCCATCGAGTCTGCGCCGACTCTCTGACAGAGTATCTTAGCCAGGCCCATTCCCCGCCCTATCCCCCTAACCCCACACATTTACCACGGCTAATCTGTCTAACCTGCACATCTTTGGACACTAAGGGGCAATTTAGCATGGCCAATCCACCTAACCTGCACATCTTTACAGACCCTAAGGGGTAATTTCCATGGCCAATCCACCTACCCTGCACACCTTTGGACTGTGCGAGGAAACGTGGAACTTTATTCTGTATACCTCATACCGATATTACTTAATGGAGAGCAAACATTAAACAAGCCGTCTTGAATTTGACTTTTCCATCTTGCCCATTTACTTCTAATAATTCCGTCAGTGGCAGTGTGGAATCGACCCCTCAAACAGCAACTACTGAAAAAACTTCAATAGCGATAAGACACTGGGGACACTGACATATCCTCGGTACTCCAATCATTAATTTTTAAAAAATCTACAACCTTAGAATAGACCATTAAAGTAACCAATTTAGCGCTCTGATATTCCTGCGGTTTTCCTTTGATAGTGTCACGTTGACCCCACACAGTCCAGTCGAAGATGCAAGCAATACAAACAGAAACACCACATGGAGAATGAATCGATATCTTTGAACAGGATCCCCCAGGAAATGGTGATGAAAATCCTACATGCTCATCTTTATGCTGTATAGACGCATAAAGACAGGAAGATGCGTTTCAATACCACAGCAGCTGGACAAGGCCCAGCTCAGCAGCCGTCCTCAGTAAAGAAAGAACTTGCAATTGTATTGACACCAAGAAAGAAAACACAACACGGCATTTGTAGAGCAGGTATCACAACCTCAGGAGGTCCCAAGGTGCTTTACAGACAACCATTTTGGAAGTAGGCATTGTTGTAATGCAGGAAAATGGAGGAACCAATTTATTCATAGCAATCTCCCAAAGACAGCAATAAGGTAATGACCAGATCAGTTGATTCTGACTGAGGCATATGCACTGGACAACAGACAGAAGAGTTAGGAAAGTTATGACATAGTGCTGTGATATCTTTGTTTTAAAAAAAATTCCATTTATACAGCGCCTTCATTTACATAGAGCCCCTGTCTATATCAATGGGGATGGAGTGGAAATGGTCGAAGTCTTCAAGTTTCTCGGTGTTCGGATCACCAGCAACCTGTCCTGGTCCCTCCACGCTGACGCTATGGTTAAGAAAGCCCACCAACGCTTCTACTTTCTTAGGAGGCTAAGGAAATTTGGCATGTCCGCTATGAGTCTCGTCAATTTTTACAGGTGCACCATAGAAAGCCGTTTTTCTGGTTGTATCACAGCTTGGTATGGCTCCTGCTCTGTCCAAGACCGCAAGAAATTATAATGGTTCATTAACAAAGCCCAGCCCATCACGCAAACCAGCCTCCCTCCCATCCATTGACTCTGTCTACACTGCCTCGGGAAAGCAGATAGCATAATCAAGGACCCCACGCACCCCAGACATTCTCTCTTCCACCTTGTTCTGTCAGGAAAAAGATACAAAAGTCTGAGAATACATACCAGCTGACTCAAGAACAGCTTCTTCCCTGTTGCCCATCAGACTTTTGAATGGACCTACATTATACTAAGTTGATCTTTCTCTACACCCGAGCTATGATTGTAACACTACATTCTACGCCCTCTCCTTTCCTTCTCTATGTACGGTATGCTTTGTCTGTATAGCGCGCAAGAAATAATACTTTTCATGGTATCCCAATACATGTGACAATAATAAATCAAATCAAATTTCATAACCTCAGATCATCCCAAAGCACTTCACATCCATTGAGCTATCTTTGAAGTGTAACCACTATAGAAGAAATGCACCAAGTTTATTTCAGCATAGAAAGCTCTCACAAATAGCTGTATGATAACCAAACAATCATCCTTTATAAAAAAAACATTGATTGATGGATAAATATTAGCCCGAACATCAGGGATAACTCCTCTGTTCTTCTTCAGAATAGTGCCACAAAGGGCCCAGGAGAGGAAGAGGAGAGAATGCACATGGTGGGAATCAGTAGGGCCCTTGCCTGCACAATGGCACAGTGGTTAGTGCTGCTGCCTCTCAGCGCCACAGACCCAGGTTCAATTCCCGGCCTTGGGTCACTGTCTGTGTGGAGTTTGCACATTCTCCCCGTGTCTGCGTGGGTTTCCACCGAGTCCTCCGGTTTCCTCCCACAGTCCAAAGATGTGCAGGTTAGGTTGATTGGCCATGTTAAATTGCCCCGTTAGTGTCCCAAGATGTTAGGTTAGGGGGGTCTGCATGGGATTATGGGGATAGGGGCTGGGTGGGATTATTGTTGGTGCAGGCTCGATGGGCCGAACTGCCTCCTTCTGCACCGTAAGGTTTCTATGTTTCAACGGTGCTCATAAACAAGAGTGCAGTGTGTGTTCCGCTTCTGAACAAAATTCCTGTGCTTGAGATCTGACTATCCTGGAGCGAGAGACTGAGTCTGTGACCATTTGTTTTGACAGCCAGGGTGCACCCTGGGTGATGTAGTCAGTGTCCGCCCTTGGCTGTGCCCTTACCCTTCCAGCGGTACTTAAAGGACGCCACGTGCTATTTTCAGAGCAAGCTCTCCTCCATGGGTAACTGAAATGGCTTCACCTGAGCTTGATAGAGTGAAGATGCGGTATGTACTGTGAGTTTTTTAAGTTCCTCTATTACACCCCTGTTCAATTTCCTCTGATTTATTACAATGTTTTTAGCATTGTTCTAGTTGTTCTATTCATGCCTGACAGGTTACATGGTGACTAGTGGCCCGTTACTGTTGGGCTATTACTCTTTTATCTCTCTCCTGCTTTCATTTTATTTCTTTAATGAATTGCTGATTGTCTAATATCTTAATTACTACCACAAGTCATGTCATGCACTATAATTTATAAAATTATTTTCTCTGTTTTACTTCTAAAGTCAAATACCATTGCTATATATGTGATATACATAAAATGCTCTTAGCAACTATATTTCCAGTTCAATTATCTAACTCCTCTCTAAATTATTTTTTCATTTGAATCGGTCATATGCACACTATTTCAAAACAAACTAAAAGCAAGGTAATCATAAATCTCTTGATGGTGCGTAGCCTTGGGTCAGGCCCTTTCTGACCTGACCTTCTGCCCCTTGATGGTGTGGCATGAGCCTGCAGGGAAAGCACATGAACCCTGAGACTGGGAGTGAGCCAGACACAATCAATCAATCAATCAATCAATCACGCACGCACGCACACATACGCATATTCACACACACATGCAGACACGTATGCATACGCACGCATGCATATACAGAGGCCCACACAAATACGTATCTCCCTCCCCAAAAACCTATCCACACACTCACCCACACTGAAAGGCAACCAGCTACCCCCACTTTTGTATGAATTCCGCCGAGGCCAACTCGGAATGTGCGTCACCTGTGGCAAACGCAAGGTCAGTGTCGATTAAACCCAACTCCTTATGTCAAGAAACCCCGTCAGGCAAATCCAAGAAATAATAATATTTTGCTGCTGGTAGTATTTTGGTCTCCTGCAACTTTCCCTTTATAAAAAATAAGCTTTACAGGAAATTTCATAAAAGCAGGGTGGAAGATTGCATGTAACAGTAATGCCACAATAACAGTTTTTTTTCTCATGAGACACATCTGGAGCAACTCAACTGCCCAGTTGGTGTGAAACAGGATTTACTTTCTCTCCAAACAAATGGAAAAATGATAAGGAACGTGGATGAGTTCATGGGTAAACTTGCCAAATTTGAGTTTTAAAAGCCTGCATCCCAACACTCTCACATTTATAGAGCCAACTTTTATTGACTAAGGATTCAAGTATTCATAATGCCAGTGACACGTCCAAAGACAACAACAGAATCCACTCCGAGCACCACAAACCCTGAAGCTGCTTTCCCTTTAGCTCACGTACCCCGAGTTGGTAGCTTTAGGGCTAACCAGAGTCACAGCAAAAGCGAGCAGGCTTATTACAGCCATGTTGGGTTTGCTCAGATTTTAGCCTGCCATATAAAAACCCGTCTATTGAATAAAGTAAAGTTTATTTATTAGTCACAAGTAAGGCTTACATTAACACTGCAATGAAGTTGTTGTGAAATTCCCCTACTCGCCACACCCCGGCACTGAGTGGTCACTGCCAGGTGACCGTATAATGCAACTGAAGTGGGACAATGGTGCAATAAAGCCATGCCTGTGCCTGACTCAGAACACAGGAAAATGAGAGGGAAAGGCAGCCAAAGGAGGACTCACTCATTTGTGAAGTTCAAGATTATCCTGAGCTTCTCAGATATGCCATAAACAGAGAGATGCATCCCTGGGGCACTGACACAACAGAAAGGCGGCACGGTGGCACAGTGGTTAGCACTGCTGCCTCACAGCGCCAGGGACCCGGGTTCAATTCCAGCCTCGGGTCACTGATGTGTGTGGAGGCTGCACATTCTCCCCATGTCTGCATGGGTTTCCTCTGGGTGCTCCGGTTTCCTCCCACAGTCCGAAAGATGTGCAGGTTAGGTGGATTGGCCTCCATGCCAAATTGACCCTAGTTTCGGAGGGGAATAGCAGGGTAAATATGCGGGGTTGCGGGGATTGGGTGGGATTGTTATCGGTGCAGACTCGATGGGCCGAATGGCCTCCTTCTGTACTGTAGGGAATTCAATGAAATGGCTGTGGCTACCTGTTAAGATGTGGAGATGCTGGCGTTGGACTGGGGTAAACACAGTAAGAAGTTTAACAACACCAGGTTAAAGTCCAACAGATTTATTTGGTAGCAAAAGCCACAAGCTTTCGAAGCCTTAAGCTTCTTCTTCAGGTGAGTGAATTCTCACCTGAAGAAGGAGCCCAAGGCTCCGAAAGCTTGTGGCTTTTGCTACCAAATAAACCTGTTGGACTTTAACCTGGTGTTGTTAAACTTCTTGCTACCTGTTAAACCAGTTCCCAGGAAATGTGAGTCAGACTGAGAGCTTTTCTTCTTACCGGTAGGCTTAGTTTTACAACAGAAACTGATTCATTGGGCCTTCAAACCCACCTAACATCTAACCAGCTCACCGTGAGAAAAACAAATGATTTGCTTTAACTGCTTTTAAAAGACCATCTGTGACACATGAGAAGCCAATCAGGAATCTGGCTCAAGCCTCCTAAAGTCACACAGGATTTAGTGGCTTCTTAGCAACATATTCCGAACATGAATAACTGGTAACTCAAAACGTCACCCCTTCCAGGAAACTAGTCACAGACCCTATGATTTCTCGTATGAAGCAATACTGCTCAGATGAGAAAAAAGCCTGCACTGGAATTCCCATAAGTTTCTTTGGCACAACCAGCAGTGCAATTCCATTCCCGCTCGACATCAATCTCTCGAGGAGGGAGGAGGAGGAAAGAAAATTGGCCTTCAGTTTTTCTTGCTGAAAATTGCAGCTCCAGGATTGGATCAGAGTCTGTGTGCAAATACGGGGCCTTTTTGTAACTTCCCACAAACACAATCCACGGTGAGTACCGTTGTTCAGACTGCAGTGTCAGTAAACAGGGGCATTCACTCACCTAACGTACAAGTTGCTCATATCATTTCTCACCTCCCTCCCAACCCTGTTAGTAGGGTTTAAAATCAGGTTCTAACCATTGACAATAGAAAGCTAAAGAGAAAATGCTGCAAAATCTCAGCAGGTCTGGCAGCATCTGTAAGGAGAGAAAAGAGCTGACGTTTCAAGTCCAGATGACCCTTTATTTTAGACAATAGAAAGCTAGCTGGTAAATACTCTGTGAGGACATAAAGAGATACAGACAAGTTAAATGAATGGGCAGCAAAGCAGCAGATAGAATGTAAAGTTATTTTATTAGTGTCACAAGTAGGCTTCCATTAACACTGCAGTGAAGTTACTGTGAAAATCCCCTAGTCGCCACACTCTGGTGCCTGGTCACGTACATTAAGGGAGAATTTAGCACGGCCAATGTTCCTAACCTGCTCACCTTTCGGGGTGTGGGAGGAAACCGGAGCACCCGGTGGAAACCCACACAGACACGGGGAGAACGTGCAGACTCCGCACAGACAGCGACCCAAGCCGGGAATCGGACCCTAGCGCTGTGAGGCAGCAGTGCTAACCACTGTGAGTGCAGGTGAGAACGAGACTGCAGCATTCATGGGCCTGGATAGACCCCTCCACTATCCGAGCTAGGGTGTGGATACTGTCAGAAAGCTCCTTCAGTGCGAACCACTGTGCCACCATAATGTGATAGTAAGAATAAAAAAGCAAAACATTTTGTGAAAGGCTTAAATCTTGTCAATATTGATGTTCAGTGTACAATGGACACAGATAGTTAGCAGGTGCAGCAAACAATTAGGAAGGCAAATGATGTGTTAGTCTTTATTGCAAGCTAAAATTGCACAGGGCTTTGCTATGACCACACCTGGAGCACTGTGCACAATGCTGGCCTCCATACTGAAGAAAAGACAACTTCCTTGGGAAGGAGGGACCCCAAAAGTTTGCTGAATAGTTTCCCGCAATGAAGGTTCTCCTATGATTAAAGGCTGAGTAAATTGGGCCTATATTCTCCGGAGTTTAGAAGAATGAAAGGCAATCTCATTGAAACATACAAGGTTCTGAGGGAGTAGACACGGAGGTTGTTTCCCCGGCTGGGGAATCTAGAACATGGGGGGAGCACAGTCTCGGGATAAGGGGTCAATCATTTAGGGCTAATGTGAGGAGGAATTCCTTTACTCAGAGGGATGTGAATCTTTGGAATTCTCGACCCCAAGAATGCTCCATCATTGAATATATTTAAGGCTGAGATTATTTTTCTCTCTCAGGTAATCAAAGAATACGGGGGAAGCGGAGTTGAGGGCAATGATCAGCTTTGATTGCACTGAATGGTGGAGCAGGCTCATGGGGGCCGTTTGGTTTATTCCAGTTCTTATATTATAACTATCTTTTTAATTTATTTTGGGTGACGAACTGGTTAAAAAAAAACGATTTCCTCCTCAAAGCTAGAACTTAATTCGAAAGTTTTGCACATTGTAAAATCGGGACCAGAGATATAGACCAGAATCTTACCGCTCTGCCTGCCACGGGAATCGGAGCGGGCAAGGGGCAGACCATGGAAAGGTCCGTTGACGTCGGGTGAGATTTTAGGGTTACAGGACGAGCCAAGCTGTAAAATCCTGCCCTGGATCACAGTGCATTTGTGGTGTCTGTGAACGCAGTGCGCTAGGGGGTGAAACATTCTGTAATCGACATCATCTCTACATGTGAGGAAAATAGGGGGCTGTGGCAATTTGCTTTTATCTTTAGGGAATCACACGAGGACCATGTCTTTTTATTGAGCAGCCTGCACCAGACTTTCATTCCTGGTTGGATATGCCTCAAAGACAACAGTGAATGAACACGCACTGATGGTCCCGGCAGACTGCGGTCTCAGGCTGACCCAGGTCACATTTGACGGAAACAAGACCACAACTGTTTCCCCTCAAAGTAATCTCCCAACAATTTTAATATCCCACTATCAAAGTGGCAGCTAAGCAACTGGCACCATAACACTAAGCATTGCTTTTAACTGAATTAAATAAAACTCTGATGATAAGCCCCAAGTGAATTGTCAATTTGCTTGATTATCACTTTTTCCCCTTGATTTGTTGACTTTTACATTCAAGATCATTTAAAAAAATTTTTTATCTGTTTCTTTGAGTTTTCACAGGCAATTTTGTACTGATTTTCTAACCCTTTTTACACTCAAAATAAAAGCTGAAAAGTCCAGGCAATAAACGAAAGAGATTTTAAATGATTCAAAGATGTGCAGGTTAGGTGGATTGGCCATGCTAAATTCATCGAATCCGTACAGTGCAGAAGGAAGCCATTCGGTCCATCGAACATCAGACACTATTCAATTTAGCATGGCCAATCAACCTAACCCGCATATCTTTGGACTGTGGGAGGAAACCGGAGTACCCGGAGGAAATCCTCACAGACATAGGGAGAACGTGCAAACTCCACATAGACAGTGACACAAGCCAGGAATCAAACCCGGTCCCCGGCGCCGTGAAGCAGCAGTGCTAACCACTGTGCCACCCCATTGTCCCTTAGTGTCCAAAGATGTGCAGATTAGGTCATGCGGTTGGAGCAGCACGGTGGCACAGTGGTTAGCACTGCTGCCTCACTGCGCCAGGGACCCGGGTTCGATTCCCGGCTTGGGTCACTGTCTGTGTGGAGTTTGCACGTTCTCCCCGTGTCTGCGTGGGTTTCCACCGGGTGCTCCGGTTTCCTCCCGCAATCTGAAAGACATGCTGGTTAGGGTGCATTGGCCATGCTAAATTGCCCCTTCGTGTCCCGGGATGTGTAGGTTCGAGGGCTTAGTGGGGTAAATATGTGGGGTTGTGGGGATAGGGCCTGGGGTGGGATTGTTGTTGGTGCAGACTCGATGGGACGAATGGCCTCTTTCTTCACTGTAAGAATTCTACGAGCTCTTTTGCAAATGTCCAAATGACAGATTTAGAATAAATTTCAGATGCAAGCATTTAACGTGGTTCATCTTGTATGTGGAGAAGTGGGTCGGACTACAGAGAAAGAGGAGTGTGATGCAACTATCACCTGTGGGCACAGGAAGGATACAAAGGCAAAAGCCATCTTCCCCTCCTCATATTTAGAAGAAAAAGGGCATTCATTAATTTCAAATAAATGGTCGAACATTTCAGCCATTAATTGAAGGAATTAGACAGCATCCCACTAGCACTCAGTCCTCATACATTGACTCACTGGGTTTAGTAAACTGTCTAGTTCATTCAATTTCACACACTCTATTCAACTAATCTATTGCACCGATCAGACACTCAGCCTGTGTCAGACAGTCTCAATTGATTTTTCAGCTGACCATGAGGGTCACTGGGCTATTTAATCATCGGGGGATTCACAGTGGAGTCTGATTCTATATCCTTGTACACACTGGACCACGGGTAAACATCAAGACTAGAAACTCTGGTGATTATAGAAACATAGAAAACAGAAGGCCATTCGGTCTTGCAAGCCTGCTCCGCTATTCATTTTGATCATGGCTGATCATCGAATTCAATATCCTGACTCCCCCCTTCCTCCCAATATCCCTTGATCCCTTTAGCCCCAAGAGCTATATCTAATTTCTTTGACGTTTTGGCCTCAGCTACTTTCTGTGGTAGTGAATTCCACAGATTCACCACTCTCTGGGTGAAGAAATTTCTCCTCACCTCAGTTCTAAAAGGTTTACCCCTTATCCTCGAACTATGACTCCTAGTTTTGGACTCCCCTACCATCAGGAACATTCTTTCTGAATCTACCCTGAGATCCTCTCTCACTCCTCTATCATATATGCTCCAGTGAATATACTCCTAACTGACTTAGTTTCTTCTCATATAGCAGACCTGCCATCCCAGGAATCAGCCTGGTAAACCTTCGCTGTACTCCCTCTATAGCAAGGACATCCTTCCTCAGATAAGGGCACCAAAACTGCACACAATACTCCAGGTGTGGCCTTACCAACGCCCAAAACAATTGCAGCCAAACATCCCTATCCCTATGCTCAAATCCTCTTGCTACGAAGGCCAACATACTTCTTCTGTAGTCCAAAAGCAACTGAATGAAGGATCCCAAGCGAGGTTCCAATCGAGGCTAAAACTGCATTGATTTGTGCTCGGGGAATTTCTTGTTTGTGTGGTTAAGTACGACACTGAGCAGGAAGTTTCAAGCCAGCAGGAAAGCTCAAAATACCGGACTCTTCCATAACAATTCTTCCAATTTTGGAAGTGAATGAGTTAACCATGGGAAAAAGTCACTGAGGAAGGATCCCGGACAATGTGTTCTGCTCAACTGTTATCAGTCAAGCTGCTGGCAGGAAACCACCGCTTGCTTCCTGCCATTCACAGCCTTGGTTTATCATGGCCACCATCTGTGGCAACATCAAGACACTGAATCTGTTGAATTAGCTGTGTGGGTGTGTAGTATGCCCCAGAGCAAATCCACGGCTTCCACTGTGTGTGAAGACGGTCAGCAATCAATCAATGAGAGCTCTCCTGCTTAGGTTAAAACAGGAAGGAGATCCCAACACCCTGTACGATTTGGAACAGAGAATTCAACAGGACAGAGATCATTTTTGATTTCAGCCACAAACTGCTTTTATAATCGGTGTCATTAAGTTTGGGTTCCAGGAGACCACTACTCGTGAACAGTTTCTCGGCATTTCCGCTGCTGAATCCAGTTCCCATATCTCAGATTCCATGGCCTCCATTCCAGTTCAGTGGGTGCTGAGATGGATGATATGTCCATGCAGGATGGGTGGGGCTTGAAGGGTCGAGTAAATGGTTGTTAGAGGTTTGTGCACTCCCTTCAACACCTCGACTTTGTCTCTGCAAGTGCTCAACAAGGTCTCTTGTGACGATACTGTGCCTTTTAAGAAATGTATTTCTGTCATGTCTCTTGTGCAGGATTTTTCAGCAGTCAGTTCCGTGCACTCAGTGTCGCTTTGACTGTACCTGGCAGCCCATGTTGTTACTGCAGCAGAATAATTGATCTCAATTGCTGAGATGTTTGTTTTAATCTGGACTAATGCAGAGTTGTTAGTTTAGTGTTTTCCCCGAGGGTTTTTCAGAGTGGAACCTGATTTGAGTTTTGACAGGGAAAGGTCATGTGACTGGGCAGGACTAGGCTCACAGAGAGAAACCCGGCTCAGTTGCTCAGTTTGGGAGCAGTAGGGAGAAGAAATAGCTCTCTGTCTGTCTTTTTCTCTCTCTGGACTCGGAAACTGGGATCAGCCAGAAAATTAGTCTCTTTCTCTGAAGTTCTGCTGCTTGAAGGAAGATCTTTCTCTGGAAACTGCTGTATGGGAATCAGAAGGCAGGTATCTTTCTGTATCTGTCCAGTGGGGTTAAAAGGCTGGAAATCTGGCATCTATTATATCTATTTTTGCTGCTAATGGGCTCTGAAGTAGGATTCATGTCAATGGGGATATTGCTTAAATTTGAAACTATAGAGATAGATAGCGGTTAAGAATTATACTTTGTCATGTTTAAGTATTAAGTGATGTTAATTCTTTTGTTATATTGTAACTGTGTTCTTAAATAAAGTTTGTTTTAATAAAAACTATCTAGTGGGTCAATAGAATTACACCTTGAGTGAAACACCTTATGCTCGCACTAATTAAATAAATTGGGGGTCGAGGCTAACTTCATAATACACCTCCGAGTTTCTGATCTGCTCCCTAACACCCTCGATGTGTTCAGTGTCTTCCTGAATGAGCCTTCTCCATTTTGATCAGTCATAAGCCAGGGTCTCCCATGAGTCAGTGGGTATGTCTGACTTCTTAACACTCACACAATCTTGCATCAGAACATCATATCCCCAGAGATTAACACACTGGATTATTCAATGCTGATGATAGCCAGAAAGTGATTCAGCTGTAAATCTGCAGTCATAAACCATCAGTGATTTATAACCAAGTGACTGCGCACCAGAGCATTGAAATTCATTGACCTTATGCAGAAAGCACCGGAGACTTTGCAAAATGATCTTCTTCAGCTCCCATTTGCCATCCAAAATTTGGAGACCTTAGCAGTGACCTTAGCCTCTAACCTAAATCAATTTACATGGTGTCAGTGACCTTTTTTGTCTATGAAGTACTCCTCAGTATCACCAAGTCAATGAACTGTGCCTCTAGGCTTCTTTGTTTCCTTCTCTTTTCCCACCAGGACTTCAGACAGTAGCAGTCCCTGTGATTCTCCAATGACGCAGGGATATGGTAGCATAGTGATTATATAGCCATGTTACTGGACTAGTAAGCCAGCAGCGTGGACTAATGATCCAGAGGCATTAGTTCACATCCTGTTATGGCCACTGCGGAACTGAAGTTCAATTAAATGCATTTGGAATAAAAAGCTGGTATGGTGACCATGAAACTGGCTGTCTGTCATAAAAAAAGATCTGGTTCACTAATTCCTTTTAGGAAGGAAATCTAAAGTAAAGTTTATTTATCAGTCACTAATAAGGTTTACATTAACACTGCAATGAAGTTACTATGAAATTCCCCTGCTCGCCACACCACAGCACCTAACCAGCACGCCTTTCAGACTGTGGGAGAAAACCGGAGCACCCGAAAGAAACCCATGCAGACACGGGGAGAACGTGCAGACTCCGCACAGACAGTGACCCAAGCCGGGATTCAAACCCAGGTCCCTGGAGCTGTGAGGCAGCAGCGCTAACCACTGTGCCATCTTAGAAAAAAACAACTTATTGCAGCTGCTGTTGTTTGCCTGTATTGTGTACCCTTCAGGAATGCAGTCAATTTCTAGCTAACCTTCAGCCTTCTGATTCTACATATATTCAAGTTTAGCAGTCAATTTTTAAGCTTAGCAGAGATGGTTGCATAGGCAGAAATATCTTTAAATGAAGTCTTTGCATGGACTGAAGCAAACATAGGGTCTCTCAAGCACCTATGCATACGAGGCACACATATAGGAACACAACTTGGTGCAGTTTGTGATATGGTTTGATAATACATAACGTTATTGCCTGGCTAACAATGCTGTGTAATAACATAGAATCACAGAATGCCTATAGTGCAGAAGGAGGCCATTCGGCCCATCTAGCCTGCACTGACAACACTCCCATCCAGCCCCTATCCCCGTGACCCCACACATTTACCTTGCTAACCCCCCCGACATTCCCCCTAACACTAAGGAGCAATTTAGCATGGCCAATCAACCTTACCCGCACATTTTTGTTACCATAATGCATACATCGATCCACCAAGCACAAGTTATCAAACATAGGCAGGAATTTTACCGTCACGCCCACCAAGGGAATCGGAGCGGGCGAGGGGCAGACCATAGAAAGGTACATTGACCTCGGGCGGGATTTGACTGTTTTGGGACGAGGGAGACTGTAAAATCCCAACCATAGCCTTTTCAGAGTGACACCAAATTCTAATTTGCCATTCATATCCAGCAAACACTTCCAATTCATTCATCAGTGATCAGCATTGATCATCACAAATGTACTTCTTGTTTCAAGATGGTTTATTTTTCAAAACTTTAGTGCACCAAATTTCTACTAAGAGATAGGCAGGTCACCTACCTACCCAATTAACCATATTCGTACTACAGGAAAACTTGGGATAGCAAAAAGGAAGGGCAAATAAAGGTGCAAAAATCAAGCTTTTGGCAGTGAGGGGGTGGGGTCCTGTCCTATCCAACAATCACACTCAGGATCTTATTTCCAATTCATTAATTCATGGGATGTGGCTGTTGCTGGCCAGATCAGCATTTATCACCTATCCCTTGATAGGGCGGCACGGTAGCACAGTGGCCAGATCAGCATTTATCACCTATCCCTTGATAGGGCTGCACGGTAGCACAGTGGTTAGCACTGCTGTTTCACAGCTCCAGGGACCTGGGTTCGATTCCCGGCTTGGGTCACTGTCTGTGTGGAGTTTGCACATTCGCCTCGTGTCTGCGTGGGTTTCCTCCGGGTGCTCCGGTTTCCTCCCACAGTCCAAAGATGTGCGGGTTAGGTTGATTGGCCATGCTAAAATTGCTCCTTAGTGTCCTGAGGTGCGTAGGTTAGAGGGATTAGTGGGTAAAATATGTAGGGATATGGGGGTAGGGCTTGGGTGGGATTGTGGTCGGTGCAGACTCGATGGGCCGAATGGCTTCTTTCTGTACTGTAGGGTTTCTATGATTTCTATGAACTGAGTGGCTTGCTAGGCCACCTTGCTGTGAATCTGCAGCCGGACCAGATAAGGATTGCGGATTAAAGGACGTGAGTGAACCAGATGGGTTTTTAATGACAGTCAACAATAGTTTTATGGCCATTAGACTTTTGATTCCAGGTTCTTTTTACAGATTTGAAATTTCACCATTCGGCATGGAGGGATTTGAACCCAGGTCCCCAGAGCATAACCATGGGTCTCTGTATTACTAGTCCAGTGACAACAATACTATGCTACCTGCTCCCATAGGTAAAGGAGGCCTCTTTGGCCAGCACACATCACCAGCACCTATAGAAAGACCTGTTAGGGTGCCACTATCTTTATCCCCCCCGCAGCAGCAAGGTAAATCGAATCAGTTCAACTTATTGTTAGCTTAAATCCTCAACTGAAAGAAAATATAAACCAGCAAAATCAGCTACGCTAGCTGCTGACATGGTCCTAAGATAAGATATCCTTCCTTCCAGGAGTATTTAGACTAAACAAAGATATCTCAGCACAAAATATGCACGGTGCATTATAACAGACATATCTCCTCTTTTAGATATTAATCTCTCAGAACCTGGAATCTTACAATTAAGAATCCTAGAAGAGTTAGGGTCCGTGAGGTTTACAGACAAACTACAATCTTCTAAATGGTTACTTTATAATAATTTATTATAAGTTTAAATCTTGGATTGCATTGTGGTTATGTCTTGAATAATAGTGAAAAGTTTATTTATTAGTCACAAGTAAGGCTTACATTAACACTGCAATGAAGTTACTGTGAAAATGCCCGAGTCGCCACACTCCGGCGCCTGTTCGGGTTACACTGAGGGAGAATTTACCCTAACCAGCACGTCTTTCAGACTGTAGGGGGAAACTGGAGCACCCGGAGGAAACCCACGCTGACATTGAGAGAACGTGCAGACTCCACACAGACAGTGAGCCAAGCCGGGAATCGAACCCGGGTCCCTGACACGGAGGCAGCAGTGTTAACAACTATACCACCAAAATGCAAGATAAACTAATTTATCGAAATATAGTCAATGCAAACTTAAAATCTACTTAGAGAATAAAAGTAGGATATTCAAACATCTAACGAACCAGTTTTATACTTACAATCAGAAGTATAATGTGCAGTTTTTGCTGTCTTTGTTTCAGCCAAGAGGAAACTTTTCGTAAGGTATTGACTCAATGATCTTTCCACAGAATCTGCCTGACCTGTTTACTCAAGGGGCGGCACGGTGGCACAATGGTTAGCACCACTGCTTCACAGCGCCACGGACCCGGGTTCGATTCCCGGCTTGGGTCACTGTCTGTGAGACGTCTGCACATTCTCTCCTGTGTCCGCGTGGGTTTCCTTCGGGTGCTCCGGTTTCCTCCCACAGTCCAAAAAAACATGCTGGTTAGGGTGCATTGACCTGAAGAGACACCGGAATGTGGCGACTTGGGGATTTTCACAGTAACTTCACTGCAGTGTTAATTTAAGCCTTACCTGTGACTAATAAGTAAACTTTTAAAAATTTGCATTATATAAAGAAAATCTGTTACGTGACTACTGTCTAAATACTCCTGGACCATGTCAGCAGTGACTTCTTTATCCCGAGAGGTAAAACTTGTTTCTGTAAATACAAGGTGCAATGTTATCAGCTTAAGCAGGGCTCCCTGTCTAGTCTCTCCTCAAGGCCTTTGCGTCTGTGTATGCGTGAGAGGAAGTGGTGCTGTCTCTCTCTGTTCTTTTGCAAAGGATTTCTAACTGTGCCTTTAGTCAAGTTAAATTTTTAACCCATCTCACAGTCTGAGTCAAATCCTTAACACTTAGAATAGAATCCCTACAGTACAGAAGGAGGCCATTCGGCCCATTGAGTCTGTACCGACCGCAATCCCACCCAGGCCCTCTTCCCGTAACCCCACGCATTTAACTTGCTAATCCCCCTGACACTAGCACGGCCAATCAATCTAACCCGCACATCTTTGGAGTGTGGGAGGAAACCGGAGCACCAGGAGGAAACCCACGCAGACACGGGGAGAAAGTGCAAACTCCACACAGGCAGTGACCCGAGGCCGGAATTGAACCTGGGACCCTGGCGCTGTGGGGCAGTAGTGCTAACCACTGTGCCAGCCACTTCATCATGCATTGCCCTGTCCTGCAAGCATAAATTATATCCAAGAAGAAAATGACAAATTCTACATCAGATTTTGTATCTGGGTGCAATAATCTTGCCATTGTATTTTTTTTCTAAATAGGAATCAAGCTTCAAAGATCATTCCGTTAAATCATGCCCACCATTACAAAAACACGAAGATCGTTTAATGGGGCCCTTATAATTGTTAGCGTTCCCTCTGAGCTCCACGGTGCCCACTATTGCCTCGGTAGAGCTCACAACACCAGAATCTCACACAAGATAAAGGCAAAATACCACAGGTGCTGGAATCTGAAACAAAAGCACTAAATGCTGGAAAATCTCAGCAGGTCTGACAGCATCGGTGGAGAGAGAATAGGGCCAACGTTTTGAGTCTGGATGACCCATCGTCAGAGCTGAAGAGAAGGAAGATCGGACAAGATTTATACCAAGAGTGTGGGTTGTGGGGGGGGTGGGGGGCAGTAATTGGACAAAGGGAAACAAGATCCCAAAATCTCACAACCTGACTTCCTGCGTTTGTGAAGCCCTGGTTTAACATTTTCATCCTTGACTTATTCAGTTTAAAGGCAATTACAATCATAGAATCCTACAGTGCAGAAGGAGGTCATTCGGCCCATCGAGTCAGCACCGACCACATTCCCACCCCAGGCCCTGTCCCTATATAACCCCATGCATTTACCCTAGCTAGTTACCCTGACACTAAGGGGCAATTTAGCATGGCCAATCCACCTAACCCGCACATCTTTCGGACTGAGAGGAAACTGGAGCACCCGGAGGAAGCCCACGAAGACACGGGGAGAACGTGCAAACTCCACACAGACAGTGACCCAAGCCGGGAATCGAACCCGGGGCCTTGGTGCTATGAGGCAGCATTGCTTACCACTGTGCTGCTCTACTTTGATGTACAGTCTGAAAGCACACATTTGAAGAGGCGTTTCAGGGCAGTGGTACAGAGATACAAACAGATAAAGGGCAAGTTTAAGATCAAGGTCAGGAAACATTTCGAAAAGTTGTCAGTATCCAGACTGGATCAGGTTGAGGTAGTGAAAGAAAAACATTAAAACATTCATGAGATAGCTGGATGCAGTGATAGGGAGAATTGTGCCCGAGTGGCTTCCCTAGACTTGATGCAGTGTCTCCAACACAACGTCTGATGTTTTCAGATGTTTCTGACCAGACTGTGCTTTGGAGTGTGCAAGTGTTGTGTTCCACTGCAGAATTTGTTCGTGCACATGTACCTAGCAGTACCTTAAGTCTGGTCACTTTTGAGTAGCTTTCAAAGGGGGAATTGAAACAAAATTAATTGCAATTTTACACAACAAAAAGTTTCCAGTTTCTACCCAGTCATTTTCATACAGAAGTCACAAACCTCAATGAAACTAACCTCACTTCAGTGCAGGAATCAGAAGCATGTCTTGGTGTCTATCAACATATCCAGTCAATTGCAGAAACTTACCAACAACTAAATCAGGGGGTGTGGGAGACTGATATTAAACAGGCCAGTGATAGAAAGGTCCAGGCACGAATTACTTTGTTTTGATTTGATTTATTATTGTCACATGTATTGGAAAGTAGTTTTTTTACGTGCTGCATAGACAAAGCATATCGTTCATAGAGAAGGAAAGGAGAGAGTGCAGAATGCAGTGTTACAGTCATAGCTAGGGTGTAGAGAAAGATCAGCTTAATGCGAGGTAAGTCCATTCGAAAGTTCTGATGGCAGCAGGCAAGAAGCTGTTCTTGAGTTGGTTGGTACGTGACCTCAGACTTTTGTATCTTTTTGCCGATGGAAGAAAGTGGAAAATAAGGGTGGCGCGGTGGCACAGTGGTTAGCACTGCTGCCTCACAGCGCCAGGGACCCAGGTTCGATTCCCAGCTTGGGTCACTGTCTGTGCGGAGTCTACACGTTCTCCCCGTGTCTGCATGGGTTTCCTCTAGATGCTCTGGTTTCCTCCCACAGTCCGGAAGACGTGCTGGTTAGGTACATCGGCCATGCTGAATTCTCCCTCAGTGTACCCGAACAGGCGCAGGAGTGTGGCGACTAGGGGATTTTCACAGTAACTTCATTGCAGTGTTAATGTAAGCCTACTTGTGACACTCATGAATAAAAAAGAGTACGTCCGCAGTGTGTGAAACTCCATCATTAATAATGCATTTTGTCAGCATAATAATAATTCATAGTAAGCAGCTGCTCTCTTATACATGCAGCTATCTTGTCAAAATCTCAGTGTTATAAAGTTAGCTGGTCGCTAGAATGCATCATCGAATCTCCAGCCAAAGGTCACAGAGTCCCTTGATTCCATTCTAAAGATTCATTTCGCCAACCTTTCAATCGGATTCTAGCCTGAAATCAATCCCGGGTATGCGTTACTTATTATGTAAATATACTGCACTATGCTTCTCCCTCTCATCATTTAGTGCGTGATTCATCAATTGTGCTCCTAGAATTGTTGCAAAGCTATGGCCCTTTGAAGTTTAGCACTAAAGTTAGATTTTGGCAGAAATGCTTACTTATATCTGGCACCAAAAATCTCATATGTTTAAACCTCCCTGGGGGAATATTTAGCAGAAAAAGCCCCATTTTAAAAATTGAAACAGTCTAATTTTCATTAGTTTCTGGTATTACATAAAGTGCATCGGGGGCGGTTGGGGAAAAAGGGGGTTGGTGTTGGGGGAGGAGGGTTGGTGTTGGGGGAGGGGGTCTGGTGTTGGGGGAGGGGGTCTGGTGTTGGGGGAGGGGGTCTGGTGTTGGGGGAGGGGGTCTGGTGTTGGGGGAGGGGGTCTGGTGTTGGGGGAGGGGGTCTGGTGTTGGGGGAGGGGGTCTGGTGTTGGGGGAGGGGGGTCTGGTGTTGGGGGAGGGGGGTCTGGTGTTGGGGGAGGGGGTCTGGTGTTGGGGGAGGGGGTCTGGTGTTGGAGGAGGGGGTCTGGTGTTGGAGGAGGGGGTCTGGTGTTGGGGGAGGTGGATTGGTGTTGGGGGAGGTGGATTGGTGTTGGGGGAGGTGGATTGGTGTTGGGGGAGGTGGATTGGTGTTGGGGGAGGTGGATTGGTGTTGGGGGAGGTGGATTGGTGTTGGGGGAGGTGGATTGGTGTTGGGGGAGGTGGATTGGTGTTGGGGGAGGGGGTCGGTGTTCGGGAGAGAGGGGTTGGTGTTGCGGAGAGAAGGGGTAGGTGTTGGAGAGAGAGGGGGTAGGTGTTGGAGAGAGAGGGGGTTGGTGTTGGAGAGAGAGGGGGTAGGTGTTGGAGAGAGAGGGGGTTGGTGTTGGAGAGAGAGGGGGTTGGTGTTGGAGAGAGAGGGGGTTGGTGTTGGAGAGAGAGGGGGTTGGTGTTGGAGAGAGAGGGGGTAGGTGTTGGAGAGAGAGGGGGTAGGTGTTGGAGAGAGAGGGGGTTGGTGTTGGAGAGAGAGGGGGTAGGTGTTGGAGAGAGAGGGGGTTGGTGTTGGAGAGAGAGGGGGTTGGTGTTGGAGAGAGAGGGGGTTGGTGTTGGAGAGAGAGGGGGTTGGTGTTGGAGAGAGAGGGGGTTGGTGTTGGAGAGAGAGGGGGTTGGTGTTGGAGAGAGAGGGGGTTGGTGTTGGAGAGAGAGGGGGTTGGTGTTGGGGAGAGAGGGGGTTGGTGTTGGGGAGAGAGAGGGGGTTGGTGTTGGAGAGAGAGAGGGGGTTGGTGTTGGGGAGAGAGAGGGGGTTGGTGTTGGAGAGAGAGGGGGTTGGTGTTGGAGAGAGAGGGGGTTGGTGTTGGAGAGTGAGGGGGTTGGTGTTGGAGAGAGAGAGGGGTTGGTGTTGGGGAGAGAGGGGGTTGGTGTTGGGGAGAGAGGGGGTTGGTGTTGGGGAGAGAGGGGGTTGGTGTTGGAGAGAGAAGGGGTTGGTGTTGGAGAGAGAGGGGGTTGGTGTTGGAGAGAGAGGGGTTGGTGTTGGAGAGAGAGGGGGTTGGTGTTGGAGAGAGAGGGTTTGGTGTTGGAGAGAGAGTGTTTGGTGTTGGGGAGAGAGGGGGTTGGTGTTGGAGAGAGAGGGGGTTGGTGTTGGAGAGAGGGGGGGTTGGTGTTGGAGAGAGTGGGGGTTGGTGTTGGAGAGAGAGGGGGTTGGTGTTGGAGAGAGAGGGGGTTGGTGTTGGAGAGAGGGGGGGTTGGTGTTGGAGAGAGGGGGGGTTGGTGTTGGGGAGAGAGGGGGTTGGTGTTGGGGAGAGAGGGGGTTGGTGTTGGGGAGAGAGGGAGTTGGTGTAGGAGAGGGAGGGGGTTGGTGTTGGAGAGAGTGGGGGTTGGTGTTGGAGAGAGAGGGGGTTGGTGTTGGAGAGAGAGGGAGTTGGTATTGGAGAGGGGGTTGGTGTTGGAGAGGGGGGGGCTGGTGTTGCAGAGAGGGGGGGGAGTTGGTGTTGGAGAGAGTGGGGGTTGGTGTTGGAGAGAGAGTGGGTTGGTGTTGGAGAGAGAGGGGGTAGGTGTTGGAGAGAGGGGGGGTTGGTGTTGCAGAGAGGGGGGGGTTGGTGTTGGAGAGAGTGGGGGTTGGTGTTGGAGAGAGAGGGAGTTGGTGTTGGAGAGGGAGGGGGTTGGTGTGGGAGAGAGAGGGGGTTGGTGTTGGGTGTGCCAGAGGGGCAGGGGAGAGAGAGAGCCTGTTCAATGTATAATTTGTTTATGGGACATGTGTGTTGCTGCTAAGCATTCATTACCCATTCCCAACTGCTGTAGAGCTGGGTAGTTCACATTCTGGGGCTGCTGCAGTCCAGATGGTAAAAATACTCCCAGAGTAGTGAAAGGTTGGGAGTTTCAAGATTTTGAAGTTTCTCCACTCTTTCTGCAAAGTGTGATGAGCATAACAAACACAACAGTTTGTGGCATTTGATTTTCCACTCCAGACATCTGAAGCAGTTTTTAATGCTGCACTGGCTTCCAACACACAGCCTCCAAGTAAAGTGGCTGAAGTTACTAAAACCAGCAGGAGATCAAACCCAATCTAAATGCAGCTTAAGATGGATAGAAAAAGAAACAAGTCAGTGGGGAAAGGCAGATGGGACTTGGGCCGATTTTAGAACTTGGTCAGGAGGGTGTAACGTGATGTCACAAACCACAGGATAATAGGTTTGGCTGTTTATAAAAGATCTCTGTTTTCAGAGAACCCATCACAGCCCTCAACGCACTCCATTACTAGTTCCTTCACTCCTATTTCATCGTCATTTTGCATTTGATGGTTTATATTTCCAAATTTTATGCAGCTACCATACATGGTTTGCATAGTGTGAGGGGAAATTGTTCATGGAATCCCTACAGGTCAGAAGGAGGCCATTCAGCCTATCGAGTCTGCACTGACCACAATCCCACCCAGGCCCTATCCTTGTAACCCCATGTATTAACCCTACTAATCCCCTGACACTAGGGGCAATTTAGCATGGCCAATCAAACCAACCTGCACATCTCTGGACTGTGGGAGGAAACCGGAACACCCGGAGGAAACCCACGCAGACACGGGGAGAAGGTGCAAACTCCACACAGACAGTGACCCGAGGCCAGAATCGAATCCGGGACCCTGGTGCTGTGAGGCAGCAGTGCTAACCACTGTGCCACCATGAGGCAGAGCACATGGATGGATGACTGCCGGTGGTGAATGTGGGTCAATAGACTAAGACAGTTTGTTTGCTATGATCCTGAGGGTTAATTGGAATTGAGTGAAGAGTGATCATAAATACTGGTGGCATTAGCATTTGCAGTCTTTATCTTTATTCATTCGTGGGACATGGGCATCGCTGGCTGGCCAGCATCTAATTACCTTTGGAGGGCAGTTGAGAGTCAACCACATTGCTGTGGCTCTAGGCCAGACAGGGTAAGGATGGCAGATTTCCTTCCCTAAAGGACATTGGTGAACCAGATTCCCTGTGGGAATTCAGAAAATTCAAGATACTTGTAAACTACAATGATCAGATATAGGTTAGGAAATTGGTTGTAGATTTCAGCCTTTGGGTCAATGACTGATTTTCTTACAGGGTTTTTGCAAATAATGTGTGACAACGAATGCGTAACAGACATGCACATAAAAAACACGCCTTGTAAATCTATCCATAAAGTTATGAAAGTGGTCCATCTGGTATGCATTTGTCCATCACACTGAGTGTCACATATTAGATGCAAAATACACACCCAACCTCTGCCCGATTCATGAAAGTGACATTTCAGCCAAACTGTAACATGCAGCCAATCAGCGAGCAGAAATTAAAGCTACCAGGAAGGTCCAGAAATTTGCGAGAACAAAGCTGAACCAATCAAATTACCCCAACATCGTTGGGTTTCTCACTAAGCTGAGCGCTTGTTACCGGCCTTAACATTTTTCAAATAATAAAGACCTGAAAAATACAGCATTCACAGGAAAAGAGACAATGCTTATTCCATGCAATGTAATTTCCTGGTGCCTAAAGTACAAATTTTCTGCTGGAGATTTGTGTCTTTGCGAAGAGCACAAGTCTCAAATTTGTGTACGTGTCCATATCTAGAACAAAGAACAAAGAAAATTACAGCACAGGAACAGGCCCTTCGGCCCTCCGAGCCTGCACCGACCATGCTGCCCGACTGAACTAAAGCCCCCTACCCTTCCGGTACCCACATCCCTCCATCCCCATCCTATTCATGTATTTGTCCGGACGCCCCTTAAAAGTCACTACCGTATCCGCTTCCACTACCTCCCCCGGCGCGAGTTCCAGGCACCCACCATCCTCTGTGTAAAAAAACTTGCCTCCTACCTCTCCTTTAAACCTTACCCCTCGCACCTTAAACTTATGCCCGCTAGTAATTGATTCTTCCTCCCTGGGAAAAAGGCTTCTGACTATCCACTCTGTCTAAGCCCCTCATAATCTTGTAGACTTCTATCAGGTCGCCCCTCAAGCTCCGTCGTTCCAGTGAGAACAAACCAAGTTTCTCCAACCTCTCCCTCATAGCAAATGCCCTCCATACCAGGGAACATCCTGGTAAATCTTGGTACATCTAACCAATGTCTGTCTGTTGCAGACTCAAGCTAGTGGTCTTCTGCTTGTGACAGTGGCCATTCATTCACCAGAATACAAAGATAACAGTTGCACTTGCTGTGCTCAACTAGAATGCAAATTGCACCGAACACACGGCCCCTGACATTAACCTTTACGCGCCAGTTTAATCATTTGTCAACTGGAATCCCTCTGGCTGAACGCAGAGTATTCTTTAACCAAGAGACTTTTTTTTAAAAAAGGATGACTAAAGACAACTAACACAGCCTCAAAAACAGCAGCCTATCAAACACATATACAAATAAAACACACAAGGGGCTTTCAATTGAATGAAGTTGCTTGGCTCCTCTCACGGGCAACTCGCCAGACACCATGCCCATATCCCCAGTACACATCGAATCAAGCTGTGCCATTTTCTATCAATGAATCTTTTAAAATTGCATTGTATATTGTATTAGAACGAAGAAAGCCCATTTCGTCATAAATTACAGACAATGTTTCATTATTGTTGCACTCCCTGTTCCCAATTCCACATGATGTGGAGATGCCGGCGTTGGACTGGGATAAACACACTAAGAAGTCTAACAACACCAGGTTAAAGTCCAACAGGTTTATTTGGTAGCAAAAGCCTTGTGGCTTTTGCTACCAAATAAACTTGTTGGACTTTAACCTGGTGTTGTTAGATTTCTTACCCAATTCCACATCACAGAAGCATAATTACTGACCCACCACATGCAATGTCATCCGACATGCAACACTCCAGTTTCTTACATTAGTGAACGGTGCTTCTGCAGAAAGACTGCCTGCACATTGTGAAAAGGTGAGAGTGACTCACTTTCCATTTTAGAACAAGACACATCTGAATTGTGCATGTGCAGCTCGCTGTTAATACATGTAAAAATCGGTGAAGCTCATTGCATTTCACTACTAAAAAAACCTATCAACATGTCATCAGATTCTGAGTCACTGAGACGCATATTACACTTGCATACAAGACTCGAATAAAATACCATATTGTTGCTTACAAGATAATGGGGCGGCATGGTGGTACAGTGGTTAGCACTGCTGCCTCACAACACCAGGGACCCGGGTTCAGTTCCAGTCTTTGAATTGATTATCACTTCTATTGGTATACAGTGAAAAGTATTGTTTTTTGCGCACTATACAGACAAAGCATACCGTTCATAGAGAAGGAAAGGAGTGCAGAATGTAGTGTTACAGTCATAGCTAGGGTGTGGAGAAAGATCAACTTAATGCGAGTAGGTCCATTCAAAAGTCTGACAGCAGCAGGGAAGAAGCTGTTCTTGAGTCGATTGGTACATGACCTCAGACCTTTGTATCTTTTTCCCAACGGATGAAGGTGGAAGAAGGCACCACGGTGGCTAGCACTGCTGCCTCATAGCGCCAGGGACCCTGGTTCAATTCCATTGTCTGTGTGGAGTTTACACATTCTCCATGTGTCTGCGTGGGTTTCCACCGGATGCTCCGGTTTCCTCCCACAGTATAAAGATGTGCGGGTTAGGTGGATTGGCCATGCTAAATTGCCCCTTAGTGTCAGGGGGACTGGCTAGGGTAAATGCATGGGTTATGGGGACAGGGCCTGGGTGGGATAGTGGCCGGTGCAGACTTGATGGGCCGAATTGCCTCCTCCTGCTTTGTAGGATTCTATGAGAGTATGTCCTAGGTGCGTGGGATCCTTAATAATGCTGGCTGCTCTGCCGAGGCAGTGGGAAGTGTAGACAGAGTCAATGGATGGGAGGCTGGTTTGAGTGATGGACTGGGCTTCATTCAAGACCCTTTGTAGTTTCTTGCAGTCTTGGACAGAGCAGGAGCCATACCAAACTGTAATACAACCAAAAAGAATGCTTTCTATGACGCATCTGTGAAAATTGAAGAGACTCGTAGCGGACATGCTAAATTTCCTCAGTCTTCTGAGAAAGTAGAGGCGATGGTGGGCTTTCTTAACGATAGTGTCGGCATGGAGGGACCAGGACAGGTTGTTGGTGATCTGGACACCTAAAAACCTGAAGCTCTCAACCATTTCTACTTCATCCCCATTGATGTAGACAGGGGCATGTCCTCCACTGCGCTTCCTGAAGTCAGTGACTATCTCCTTTGTTTTATTGACATTGAGGGAGAGATTATTGTTGCCACACCAGTTTACCAGATTTTCTATCTCATTCCTGTACTCTGTCTCATCATTGCTTGAGATCTGACCCACTACGGTGGTGTCGTCAGCAAACTTGAAAATCGAGTTAGAGGGGCATTTGGCCACACAGTCATAGCTGTAGAAGGAGTATAGTAGGGGGCTGAGAATACAGCCTTGTGGGGCACTGGTGTTGAGGATGATGATGGAGGAGGTGTTGTTGCCTATCCTTACTGACTGTTGTCTGTGGGTTAGGAAGTTCAGATTCCAGTCGCAGAGGGAGGAGCTGAGCCCCAGGCCACAGAGTTTGGAGATGAGTTTCGTAGGAATAATGGTGTTGAAGACTGAGCCAGAATTGATTTGTTCCATGAGTAGCCTTTTGAAGCTCTTCGCAATGATGTACGTCAAAGCCACCGGACGACAGTCATTAAGGCACGCTGCCTGGCTTTTCTTTGGTACCGGGGTGATGGTCGTCTTCTTGAAGCATATAGGGATCTCAGATGGTGTAAAAAGAGGTTGAAGATATCTGCGAATACCCCCGCCAGCTGGTCTGCGCGGGATCTGAGAGCTCGTCCGGGTACCCCATTTGGGCCAGTCGCTTTCCATGGGTTGATCTTTGAAAAGACTGCTCTGACGTCTTCATGGTAACCTCGGATACAGGTTCGTCCTTCTGAGGTGGTGGGCATGCTCTCCCTGATCTCTTGCTCAAAACGGCCATAGAATACATGGAGCTCATCAGGGAGGGGTGCTTTGGTGCCAGTGATTTTACATGCCTTCATCTTGTAGCCTGTTATGTCTTGCAGATCTTGCCATAGTTGGCGGGAGTCTGTGCGACTAGCCTGGGACTCTAGCTTGGACCGGTACTGTCTTTTGGCATTTTTGATGGATCTCCATAGATCATATCTAGCTTTCTTGTCTAGGTCACGATCACCTTACTTGAACGTCTCAGACCTGGACTTCAGCAAGCAGTGGATATCCCTGTTCATCCATGGTTTCCAGTTGAGAAACACACAGATTTGCTTCTTTGGCACACAGTCTTCTACACACTTACTAATGAAGTCAGCTACTGTAGCTGTGGGCGGGCAATAGAGTGGTAGGCCTGTTTGATATTTGTGTAGCAGTGGTCTAGGATGTTTGGGATTCTGGTAGAACAGGAGGCGTGTTGGTGGTAACTTGGGTAGGACGCTCTTGAGCTTGGCCTGATTGAAGGCCCCGGCCACGATGAACAAGACCTCGGGATGTTTCATCTCAAAGCTATTTGTAGTGGTGCGTATTTTGTCCAGCGCAGTCTTCACGTCTACGTGGCTGACGGTATGATTGAGACTTTGGGTGACTGTGTGGAGTTTGTACATTCCCAGTGTCTGCGTTGGTTTCCTCTCGGTGCTCCTGTTCCCACCCATAGTCCAAAGATGTGCAGGTTAAGTGGATTGACCAGGCTAAATTGCCCTTCATGTATCCATGGATGTGTAGGTTAGGGGGATTAGCATGGGGTTATAGGGATAGGGTCTGGGTAAGTTGCTCTGTCGGAGAGTGCAGACTGAGGCCGAATGGCCTCCTTCTGCACTGTAGGGGTTCGATGAAATTCTATGAATAATGAGTCAAACAGTTTTGGAACAATTTATATTTCCATGTTACGCCTCATGTAAAAGAAAACCCTCAACGGGCTTTAAAGAGAAAGAACATAAGAACTGGGAGCAGGAGTCAGCAATCCAGCCCTTTGAGCCTGCTCCACCATTCAATACGACCATGGCTGATCTTGTCTCGGTCTCAACTCCACTTTCCTCCACTTCTCCAGAACCCTTCAACCCAACTAAAATTCTGTCTGTCTGCTCAAATTTACTCACCCTGGCATCCGCCGCACTCTGGGGTAGGGAATTCCACAGATTCACCACTCTTTGAGAGAAGTAATTTCTCCCCGTTTCTGTTTTAAATTTGCTACCCATTGTCCTAAGGCTATGGCCCCTCGTTCTAGATTACCCCACAAGAGGAAGCATCCACCCTATGCCTACTTTGTCAATATCTTTTGTCACCTTATATACCTTAATTTGATCTCCTCTAATTCTTCTGAACTCTAGAGAGTATAGGCCTAAACTACTCAACCTCTCTTCATACGACAAATCCCTCGTCTCTGGAATCAATCTAGTGAACCTCTGAACTGCCTCTAATGCCACTACATGCTTTCTCAAATAAGGGGATCAAAACTGTACACAGTACTCTAGGTGCGGTCTCACCGATGCTTTGTACAGTTGCATTAACACTTCCTTACTTTTATACTCTATTCTTTTAGTTATAAAAGCCAAGGTTCCATTTGCTTTCCTTATAACCTGCTGTACCCGCATGCCAGTTTTCTGCGACTCATGCATGGGGATACCCAGATCCCTTTGCACCCAAGCAGAATTTTTTGAGGTGGTGACCAGGTGTGCAGATGAGGGTAGTGCAGTTGATGTAGTTTATATGGATTTCACCAAAGCCTTCGACAAGGACCCACATGGGAGACTTACAAAGAAGGCAAATGGGATACAGGGTAATTTGATAAAGTGGATTTAAAATTGGCTCAGTTGTAGGAGACAGAGGGTGATGACAGAAGGCTGCTTTAATGATTGGAAGCCAGCATCCAGTGGCATACCAACTGGGATTTATTCTGGATCCCTTTTTTTATCCAGTGGATGGTGACGGCCTGGAATGCACTGAGTGGGAGGGTGGTACAGGCGGGTTACCTCGCATCCTTTAAAAGGTAACTGAATGAGCACTTGGCACATCATAACATTCAAGACTATGGGCCAAGTGCTGGTAAATGGGATTAGGTGGGAGATCAGGTATTTCTTGTGTGTCGGTGTAGACTCGATGGGCCAAAGGGTCTCTTCTGTACTTTACGATTCTGATTCACCCCCAAGTCGCCTTCCATTTAGATAATAAGTTGCCTTTATATTTTTCCGACCAAAATGGATAATCTGACACTTATCCATGTTAAACTCCATCTGCCACATTTTGGTCCACTCACCTAACCTATCTATATCCATTTGTAAATTTCTTATTTCCTCATTGAAACTTACTGTCCCACCCATTTTAGTGTCATCTGCAAATTTCACTACAGTACCTTCTATCCCTGTATCCAAGTCATTAATATAGATTCTAAATAGCTGTGGCCCTGTGGACCAAACCCTGCGGCACCCCACTTGTTACATCTTGCCAACCAGAAAAAGACCCATTTATCCTGACTCTCTGCCTTCTGTTAGTTAGCCAGCCTTCTATCCACAGAACCACAGAATCCCTACAGTGAAGAAGAGGCCATTTGGCGCATCAAGCCTGCACAGACTCTCCGACTGAGCATCTTACCCAGACCCTCTCCCTTATCCTATCCCAGTAACCCCACACATTTACCCACGGCCAATCCCCCTAACCTACACATCTTTGGATACTAAGGGGCAATATAGCACGGCCAATGCACCCTAATCAGCACGTCTTTCACACTGTGGGAAGAAACCGGAGCACCCGGAGGAAACCCACGCAGACATGGGGAGAACGTGCAAACTCCACACAGACAGTCACCCCAGGTTGGAAGTGAACCCGGGTCCCTGGCACTGTGAGGCAGCAGGGCTACCACCGTGCCACCCCAAGCAAAGGAAACAGTCGAAAACAAACTTGAGGGGGAAGAAAGAATGGTAGACAGACGTAGCTTTAGGAAGTCTTAGAAAGCACAGCGGAATGACAAATAGCAGGGGTTAAGAGGGCAGGGGTGACATTGTTGATACTGGTAAAGCACACACACAGCCAGTTGTAAGCCAGCGTTGAAAGAGTGGAATGCGAGTACATGACAAATGGGCTGAGGAGACAGCTGAAGTGGTGCGTGTGGCACAGCAGTGGTGAAATGTGAAAGCAGAGACGAGGGAAGCCAGTAGAACCTGCCAAGATTAAAGGAAATGGGAGGGGACAACTCAGTGCAAGAGGGAGTCTGGGCTGCGGCATGCCGCATGAGCTACAATCAGTGGAGGCTGGCTGCTGGAGGATAGGAGGTTGAAAGGCCTTTCCTTCTCTCATGACTTTTAAGTGGGAAATGCTATAGAGGTCAAAGGAGGTTCATCGTAGAATCTACAGTGCAGAAGGCGGCCAACTAACCCATCGAGCCTGCACCGACAACAATCCCACCCAGGTCCCACCCCCGTAACCCCACGTATTTACCTTCCTAATACCCCTGACACTAAGGGGCAATTTATCATGGCCAATCCACCTAACCCGCACATCTTTGGGACTGTGGGAGGAAACCGGAGCACCCAGAGGAAACCCACGCAGACACGGGGAGAACGAGCAGACTCCACACAGACAGTCACCCGAGGTCGGAATTGAACCGGGGCCCTGGTGCTGCGAGGCAGCAGTGCTAACCCACTGTGCCTCCACATGGTTTTGCTGATAACAGACAGTTGTAGGAAGCACACTGTTGAACAGCGCGCCAAAAAAGCACCTTCGGCCTCAGCTAGGACTCGCAGTCAACCCGCTTACGAATGAAGACAAACCATTGTAGGTGGTTGATGGCAGAACTAAAGTTGGTGGATCCAATTTTAGTGACAATAATCCAGAGGAAATATTAGTTCCTCCTGCATCTGATCACTATTCTATCACAAACCATTCTCCTTTAGAAAGCAAGACTCACATCAAACATTATTTTGGGGATTGCACGGTTAGATGGAATTAACTTTTAACACATTTTTTAATTGCCTTTTTTCCAATTCGTTTTAAACAAGAAATGCCAAAGATATCAGGACAATTGGTCCAGATGCAATAGAAAAGATCAACGCAATAAAAAATTGAATTCAGCTTCATTCAGGTCTGGTTCCTTCCCCGATCATTCTTTCCTTCAGGTCCAAAGAGAGCAATCGCTCGGTTATTTATAAAAGAGTGAACCAAACGGTGAAGAAACGGGCGGCACAGTGGTTAGCACTGCTGCCTCACAGCGCCAGGGACCCGGGTTCGATTCCCGGCTTGGGTCACTGTCTGTGTGGAGTCTGCACCTTCTCGCCGTGTCTGCGCGGGTTTCCTCCGGGTGCTCCGGTTTCCTCCCACAGTCCGAAAGACGTGCTGGTTATGTGCATTGACCCGAACAGACACTGGACTGTGGCGACAAGGGGAATTTCACAGTAACTTCATGGCAGTGTTAATGTGAGCCTTTACTTGTGACACGAATAAATAAACTTTACTTTAAAATCAAAAATAAAAAGGGAACACTAAACTAGAAGGACGTCAAAGTCAGCGGCTTAACATTTGCAATCCAGAAGTGAATGTTTTCAATCAAAGCAGTTAATCTGTTAGAGAAATGTGTTATTGTGGAGGCTGCAGCTGGACTCCCACATACTCTTCCAGCTTTTATTGGCTTTAAATACAAAGAGAAAGGTCCCAGTTTGGGGTGTGACAATTGGCAAATTGGTAAACCAGGAATGATGAGACTATTAAGTGTGCCAAACTGAAAAGGATCAGTAATGGAAACAACCTTGCTCCAATTCCAGGAATTCCAACAGACTTGACAGTTATCAAACCTCGCACTCAGCCCTCCATCCCCGTCCCGCGCTCCTAATTTTCCATCAGAATTAACGAATTGAGCAATGAAGAGGACAAAAGGTACAGCATAGTCGAGGCTACTCAGCGCAGCGTGGAAGATTTGAAAAAGACACAAAGAATGGGAGGCGACTGAGGAACTGCACAATGATGTTGCTCGCAGGCTGGTCGAGTTCCTTTGTGTTCAGCTCAACAAAGCTGGCAAGCAATGCCTGCAGCCATTTAGTGGCTTCATCCCTGACACACGGTTAAGTCAATTGCAGATGTCAGTTTCTATTGAGAGATCTCATTTTCCCAGTGGAGGGGAGGGGAGGGGTGGGAGGGTTGAAATTGACAATGAATCATCCACCCGAACATACAACAAAAAGAATGACCAAGAAAAACTAAAAGCAGAAAGTGAGTCTGGCTGACGTTACCTCCCCTGCGACAAAGGAACACAAAAGGAGCCGGACCATTTTCTGCTGCTTTTGTATTCGCCTCTTCCTGTTGTCCAATTTCATCATCTGCCACTAGCACCAACATTTTCCTCTCCCCTGTTGAAGGGACTGACCCGTCTCCCCCGCTCAAGGGACCGACCCGTCTCCCCCGCTCAAGGGACTGATCCGTCTTCCCGGCTCAAGGTGCTGACAGTTTTCCTAAGTACGGTTCCGTTGCTCCCAAGAAACAATACTTTTCACTGTATACCAATACGTGTGACAATAATAAATCAAATCAAGGTGACACTGATGCTGTGCCAAAGGTGCCATTATTCACGTGTATCTCCAGACACTAAACTCAACTGTGAACAGCAATTGGAGACTGGGAGTCTGGTGGAACGCTGAGCATAAGTGAGCAGCATTAGGTACAGGTGGCAGGGACAGTCTGGGAATATACCAGAGGACAAAGTCTTCGCCCAATTCTGCTGTGCAGCACTAAAGATAATTCCAGAAACCCAACTCTAAAGAGACCACTCACCTTTTCCAAGCAGTTCTAAGCAGGGTTATTTTGTGGAGTTCCGGGAATAGGGCCTGTGTGGGATTATGGCTGGTGCAGACTCGATGGGCTGATTGGCCTCCTTCTGCACTGTAGGGATTCTATGATATGGGACGGCACGGTGGCACAGTGCTTAGCACTGCTGCCTCACAGCACCAGGGACCCGGGTTCAATTCCGGCCTCGGGTCGCTGTCTGTGCGGAGTCTGCGCATTCTCCCCGTGTCTGCCTGGGTTTCCTCCGGATGCTCTGGTTTCCTCCCACAGTCCAAAGATGTGCAGGTTAGGTGGATTGGCCGTGCTAAATTGCCCCTTAGTGTCAGGGGGATTGGGGGGGGTAAATATGTGGGGTTATGGGGATAGGACTTGGGTGGGATGTGGTGGGTGCAGGCTTGATGGGCCAAATGGCCTCCTTCTGCACTCTAGGTTCCATGATTCTATGATTCAGTTGCATCAGGTATTGAAAGGACTATTTCAGCTCTTTAGGTGTCTTGCCCAACTATTGCGATATCAGCTCACGTGACATCAGCACTTGCATCCAGCTTGAGGAGTGTGGTCACCTCCAGGGATGCTGCAGCAGGGCCCTCATAAAGCAAGTTAGCGTCACCAGCCTTTACAACTTTGGTGTAAGTTCCAAGAGCAGACCACAGGCTCCACATTGGAGGGGCAGGTAAGATACAGGCTTGCAAGAAGTTGCTGATCTTTCATAACGGAGGCAAGATTCTAACAGAGGTGACTGTACAGTACCACTTAACTCAAAATTCCTTAATTCAAATGATGTGTTTTTTAAGTGCTAAATTTCCACCTGTCCATGTTATAGAGGTTGTTTAATTACAATGATCGGATACTCTGCAATTTTTAGTGTAAAAGAGGAGTGAATTATTTGGTCCGCAGTTTGCTGTGTGTTGGGTAATTATTTATCTTGGGAAGCTTGAAGAGCACAAGAGTGAAAATAAATCCTTGTGAAAATGTAGTAGTTATTCTTAGTTTTGCTTCATGTTTCTGATTGGGCTGACAAATGGAAAGTAACATTAGCACCACACAATTGCCAGGCAATAACCATAGAAACCCTACAGTGCTGAAGGAGGCCATGTGGCGCATCGAGCCTGCACTGACAACAATCCCACTCAGGCCCTATCCCCGTAACCCCACATATTTACCCCGCTAATCCCTCTAACCTACACATCCTGGGACACTAAGGGGCAATTTAGCATGACCAATCCACCTAACCCGCACATCTTTGGACTGTGGGAGGAAACCGGAGCACCCGGAGGAAACCCACGCAAACATGGGGAGAACGTGCAAACTCCGCACAAACAGTCACCCGAGGCCGGAATCGAACCCGGATCCCTGGCACTGTGAGGCAGCAGTGCTAACCACTGTGCCACCGTGCCACCCACCTCCAACAAGAAAAGATCTAACCATCATCCCTTGACACTCAATGGCATTACCATCACCGAATGCCCCACTATCAACATCCAGGGGGTTAACGTTGAGCAGGAATTGAACTGAACTGGCCATATAAATACTGTGGCTACCAGAACAGGTCAAAGGCTAGGAATCCTGTGGCCAGAGCTCACCTCCTAACTCCCCAAGGCCCGTCCACCAACAACAAGGCACAAGTCAGGAGTGTGGTGGAATACTCTCCACTTGTCTGGATGAGTGCAGCTCCAACAACACTCAAGAAGCACAAAACCACCCAGGACAAAGCAGCCTGCTTGATTTCTACCTCTTCCACAAACATTCATTCAATCCATCCACTGATGAACAATGGCAGCCGTGTGTATCATTTACAAGATACGCTGCAGGATCTCACCAAAGCTCCTTAGACAACACTGTCCAAACTCATGAATGTTACAATAGAATTGTAGAACCACAGAATCCCTACAGTGCAGCAGGAGGCCATTTGGCCCATCAAATCTGCACCCACTCTCCGAAGAGCATCTTACCCAGACTCAGCACCCCCTGTTCTATCCCCGTAACCTTGCGCATCGATCATGGCCAATCCACCTAAGCTGCACGTTTTTAGACTATGGGAGGAAACCATAGAACCCGGAGGGAACCCATGCATACGGGGAGAAGACCACACTGTCTGTCCACACAGACAGTGACCCAAGGCCACCTAGAAGGACAACAGCAGCAGATACCTGGAAACACAACCACCTGCAAGTTTCCCTCCAAGCCACTCACCATCCTGACTTGGAAATATATCGGCCATTCCTTCACTGTCGCTGGGTTAAAATCCTGAAACTCCCTCTCTGACAGCACTGTGGGTGTACCTACATCTCAGGGACTGCAGCAGTTCAAGAAGGCACCTCACCACCACCTTCTCAAGGGGGCATTTAGGGATGGGCAATAAATGCTGGTCTACCCGACAATGCCCACATCCCTGAAAATGAATTTTTAATAAAGTTGCTTGGATGCTGTGTAACAGAGAGTCAGACTTTCATTTAGTTGTGTTACGGGTCATTCTCAGTGAGACAGGCTGTGACTAGTGAGGTACCACAAGGATCAGTGCTTGGGCCCTAAACTATTCACAATCTATGTCAATGATTCAGGTGTGGGGTCAGTTGTAATGTTTCCAAGTTCACTGATGACACAAAGCTAGATGAAGTGTGACGAGAATGCAAAGAGGCTTTAGGACAGGCTAAGAGTGAGTGGGCAAGAACATGGCAGATGGATTATAATGTGCAAAAATGTGAAGTTTTCCAAATTGGTAGGGAAAAACAGAAATACAGAGTATTTGTTAAATAGTTGAGAGGTTGGAGGTGTTGGTGTCCAAAGTTGTCCTTGTTCACGAGTCACGGAAAACTAACATGCGGGTGCAGCAAGCACTTTGGAAGACAAATGGTCTGATGGTCTTTATCACAACTACAGAGTAGGAGACACAACTATGCACATTCTCCTCGTGTCTGCGTGGGTTTCCTCCGGGTGCTCTGGTTTCCTCCCACAGTCCAAAGATGTGCGGGTTAGGTTGATTGGCCATGCTAAAATTGCCCCTTAGAGTCATGAGGTGTGTAGGTTAGAGGGATTAGTGGGTAAAATATGTAGGGATATGGGGATAGGGCCTGGGTGGGATTGTGGTCGGTGCAGACTCGATGGGCCGAAGGGCCTCTTTCTGCACTTTTGGGTATCTATCTATCTATATCTGAATATAGGAGTAAGCCTATATAGAGTCGTGGTGAGATCGCAACTGGACTATTGTGTACTGTTTTACTCTCCTTACCCAAGGGAGGATATACCAGGGAGTGCATCAAAAGTTCACCTGACTTATTCCTGGGATGGTGAGATTGTCCTCCGAGGAGAAACTCTGCCTGTGTTCTCTAGGATTTAGAAGAATGAGAGGTGGTCTCATTGAGACATACAAAATCTTGCTGGGCACCTGGGCAAATGCACGAATAGGATGGGAATAGAGGGATATGGACCCCGGAAGGGTTGGGGGTTTTAGTTCAGACCGGCAGCGTGGTCGGTGCAGGCTTGGAGGGTCAAAGGGCCTGTTCCTGTGCTGTAATTTTCTTTGTTCTTCCAGAGCTCAACAGGATATATGCAGGAAGGATGCTTCCCCAGGCTGAGGGGGGACATTGCAGATCCTGGAAACTGGCGACACAGTCTCAGAGTAAGGGGCAGACCATTGAGGAGAGAGGAGGAGGAATTTCTTCAGTCAGAGGATGTAAATCTTTGGAATTCTCTCATCCAGAGAGCTATGGAGGTTCAAGTCATTGAGTATACCCTAGACAGGTATCGACAGATTTTTAAATACTATAAACATCACAGACTATGGGATAGTACAAGAAAACGGCATTTACATCACATTTTTCATGACTACAGGACATTCCAAAGCACTTTTCAGGCAATGAAGTGCTTTTGAGACCAAAAGAGAAAATGCTGGAAAATCTCAGCAGGTCTGGCAGCATCTCTAAGGAGAGAAAAGAGCTGACGTTTCGAGTCCAGATGGCCCTTTGTCAAAGCTGTTGAGGGATAGAACGACTTCAGCCAGGCGGAGGAGTGGTGGTGGTGGATGGGAATTGTTCAGGCCTCTTTTCAAGAAAGAAGCCAAGAGTTCTCAGGCCGGCCTGGTGTGGGATGGAGGTGTAGAGAGGTTGCGCATCCCTGGTGAATAGGAGGCACAGTTAGGGCCTGCGCACTGGAAGCGGTCAAGAGGATGCAGGGCATCAGAGGAATCCTGGATGTAGGTGGGGATGGAATGGACTAGAGGAGTGAGGATGGAGTCAAGATGAGAGGAAATAAGTTTGGTGGGGCAGGAGCAATGGGCCTACCAGGACAGTCCTTTCTGTGGACTTTGGGAAGTAGGTAATGCTTTTGAAGTTCTTCTTAGCCAGTGCCGCGGGATTGAAGAGAACTTGCTTCCATGTAGTCACTCAGTAAGAAACATGGCAGCCATTGGCACATGATCTAGTTGAATGGCAGAGCTGACTGGAGGGGGTTGGATGGCCTGCTCCTAGGTTACAGTGAGTAGGGAACTCCCTTTCCGACTAATTCACAAACAGATTGTTTACAACCAGACTTCCCCCTCTTGCTGACAGGGATCTTTCGAGAAGTCCCAGTGATTTCCCCTCATCTTCAATACTGCCAAACCAAACATCAAGAAGTTTCTCTTTCATTTTAAAAAATGCGTGTCAAATTGTGCATGAAATTCTGAAAAGCTGCTCCAACAACCAGCGAGCTCTGCACAGACCTCTCTCTGCACTTTACACTAACCGCTTTCACTTATTTACACAAATTGATCCAACAACAGTCGTTCTTTACCCGCTCTGGGCCGGGTTCAATGTTACTCAAACTGTTCTGCGAACTGCAAAGGAGACACAGCAACTATATGCTCAAGAGCCGCAGTTAACACTAAACCTGCTGGAGCTGACAAGAGTTATTCTCAGTGTATCTCCAAAGGGGTGGCACAGTGGTTAGCACTGCTGCCTCACAGCGCCAGGGACCCGGGTTCGATTCCCAGCTTGGGTCACTGGCTGTGCGGGGTCTGCACTTTCTCCCCGTGTCTGCGTGGATTTCTTCTGGGTGCTCCAGTTTCAAGTAAAGTTTATTTATTCGTCACAAGCAGGCTTACATTAACACTGCAATGAAGTTACTGTGAAAATCCCCTAGTCGCCACACTCCGGCACCTGTTCAGGTTCACTGAGGGAGAATTTAACATGGCACAGTCCTCCCACAGTTCGAAAGACATGTTGGTTAGTTGCTTTGGCCGTGCTAAATTCTCCCTCAGTGAACCCGAACAGGAGCCGGAGTGTGGCGACTCGGGGATTTTCACAGTAACTTCATTGCAGTGTTAATGTAAGCCTACTTGTGACACTAATAAATAAACTTTTTTAAAAATACAAAGACAACGTGCAACCACTCAATGACATGCAGCAAATCAAAAACAGCCTTCACACTCTGATGGAATGATAATCAGTCATTAATCCACTGCCCAAAAACTGGAGTTTTATTAGAGGATAAAATAAGTTGGCATTGCTTCAAGCTCATTACTTCCACACTCTTTAACAGCTGTTGTGTTTATAATATTTCATTCACTAATGAGTCTGTGCACACTTCTCCACTGTCTGTTATACAAGTGTGGATGAGAGAATGAACGGATGCGTGACCAATCCCTAGGCGCCTGCCAAAGCTCTTCTCAACAAGCTGCAGGGACATGGGCTAGACGTGAATATAGCACAGCAGAAGGTGAAATGGAGGTGGTGGCGGCGGTGGGGGGGGGGGGGGGGGGGAGGAGGAGGAGGAGGAGGAGGAGGAGGAGGAGGAGAGGAGAAGGGAGAGAGGGAGGAGAGAGAGAGAGAGAGAGGGGGAGAGAAGCAAACAGGAGTGGGAAGAGTGGAGATTAAAAACAAAGAGTGGCACTCCCTCTAAATGTCCTTCCCTGAACCTGAGGTAGTACAAGCTGCTGATTACACCCATTGTTATTTCCTTTATACCTAGGCGGGGGTAGATAAAGGATGCATGAAAATGAGCTGGGGATATAACTGGGGCTTTGTTTCTGGCTCGCTAGCGGCAAAATAAAGGAATGAGCAACATCAAAGGGACCGATCACATTGTACAATTCTTTCTGTATTCCATATATACCTCACTTTACCCAACTAAAAGTCAATATTAAATAAAACTAAAAGAAAAATATAACTGGCATTTATATAGTGCCTTTCGTGACCACAGGACCTTCCAAAGTGCTTTACAAATAATGAAGTACTTTTGAAATTCTTCTTAGGCAGTCCCTCAGGATTAAATAACTGATGCATGTAAAAATGGTGCAGCAATTATCATGGGGGATTTTAATCTGCTTGTCAATTGGGTCAAACCAGGTCGGTCAAGGCAGCCTTGAGGAGGAGTTTATAGAATATATCCGCGGTAGCTTCCTTGAACAGTATGTAATGGAACCTATGAGGGAGCAAGCTATCCTAGATCTGGTCCTGTGTAGTGATGATGTGGAGATGCCGGCGTTGGACTGGGGTAAACACAGCAAGAAGTCTCACAACACCAGGTTAAAGTCCAACAGGTTTATTTGGTAGCAAAAGCCACACAAGCTTTCGGAGCCCTGCCTCTTCGTCAGGTGAGTGGGAGTTCTGTTAACAAACAGGGCATATAAAGACACAAACTCAATTTACAAAATAATGATTGGAATGTGAGTCTTTACAGGTAATCAAGTCTTAAAGGTACAGACAATGTGAGTGGAGAGAGCATTAAGCACAGGTTAAAGAGATGTGTATTGTCTCCAGCAAGGACAGTTAGTGAGATTTTGCAAGCCCAGGCAAGTCATGGGGGTTACAGATAGTGTGACATGAACCCAAGATCCCGGTTGAGGCCGTCCTCATGTCATAGAAACCCTACAGTGCAGAAGGAGGCCATTCGGCCCATCGAGTCTGCACCGACCACAATCCCACCCAGGCCCTACCCCCACATATTTACCCACTAATCCCTCTAACCTACGCATTTTAGGATTCTAAGGGGCAATTTTTAACCTGGCCAATCAACCTAACCCGCACATCTTTGGACTGTGGGAGGAAACCGGAGCACCCGGAGGAAACCCACGCAGACACGAGGAGAACGTGCAAACTCCACAAGACAGCGACCCGAGCCGGGAATCGAACCCGGGACCCTGGAGCTGTGAAGCAGCAGTGCTAACCACTGTGCTACCGTGCCGCCCCTTGTGCGGAACTTGGCTATCAGTCTCTGCTCAGTGACTCTGCGCTGTCGTGTGTCATGAAGGCAGCCTTGGAGAACGCTTACCCGAAGATCAGAGGCCGAATGCCCGTGACCGCTAAAGTGTTCCCAAACAGGAAGAGAACACTCTTGCCTGGTGATTGTCGAGCGGTGTTCATTCATCCGTTGTCGTAGCGTCTGCATGGTCTCCCCAATGGAGCCTTCAGGACAACAGTGACCACGACACCGCACAACCCTGCCACAGCAACCTCTGCAAGACGTGCCGGATCAGCGACATGGATGCCATTATCTCACGTGAGAACACCATCCACCAGGTACACGGTACATACTCTTGCAACTCGGCCAACGTTGTCTACCTGATACGCTGCAGGAAAGGATGCCCCGAGGCATGGTACATTGGGGAGACCATGCAGATGCTACGACAACGGATGAATGAACACTGCTCGACAATCACCAGGCAAGAGTGTTCTCTTCCTGTTGGGGGACACTTCAGCGGTCACGGGCATTCGGCCTCTGATCTTCAGGAAGGCGGCCTTCACGACACACGACAGTGCAGAGTCGCTGAGCAGAGACTGATAGCCAAGTTCCGCACACATGAGGACGGTCTCAACCGGAATCTTGGGTTCATGTCACACTATCTGTAACCCCCACGACTTGCCTGGGCTTGCAAAATCTCACTAACTGTCCTGTCTGGAGACAATACACATCTCTTTAACCTGTGCTTAACGCTCTCTCCACTCACATTGTCTGTACCTTTAAGACTTGATTACCTGTAAAGACTCGCATTCCAATCATTATTTTGTAAATTGAGTTTGTGTCTTTATATGCCCTGTTTGTGAACAGAACTCCCACTCACCTGACGAAGGGGCAGCGCTCTGAAAGCTAGTGGCTTTTGCTACCAAATAAACCTGTTGGACTTTAAAGATTTCCCAATCCTCTAGTTTCCCACTAATCTTTGTCACTTTGTTTGCATTTTCTTTCAATTTGATACCCTCCTTTATTTTCTTAAAATATCTATGGCTGATTATCCCCTTTCTGACAGTCCTTCCTTTTCACTGGTATATACTTTTGCTGAGCACTGTGGAAAATCGCTTTGAAAGTCCTCCACTGTTCCTCAATACCATAAAGTTTTTGCTCCCAGTCTACCTTAGCCAACTCCTCCCTCATCCTATTGTTGTTGCCTTCGTTTAAGCATAAAACACTGGTATTGGATTTTACTCTCTCAACCTCCATCTGTATTTTAAATACAACCATACTGTGATCACTCCATCCGAGAGAATCCCTAACTGTGAGATCATTAATTATTCCTGTCTCACTACACAGGAAGAAGTCTCACAACACCAGGTTAAAGGTCAATACAAAGCCATGATAAAAGCAATAAAGAAAAGTAGGATAGATTATGAGAGTAAACTAGCTCAGAATATAAAAACAGATAGCAAACGTTTCCACAAATATATAAAACGAAAAAGAGTGGCAAAAGTAAACATTGGTCCTTTAGAGGATGAAAGGGGGATGTAATAACTGGAAATGAGGAAATGGCCGAGGCATTGAACAGGTATTTTGTGTCGGTCTTCACAGTGGAAGACACAAATAACATGCCAAAAATTAATGACAGGAAGGCTCTGGCAGGTGAGGACCGAGAAACTATCATTATCACGAAAGAGGTAGTGTTGGGCAAACTAATGGGACTAATGATAGACAAGTCTCCTGGTCCTGATGGAATGCATCCCAGGGTACTAAAAGAGATGGCGGGGGAAATAGCAAATGCATTCATGGTAATTTACCAAAATTCGCTGGACTCTGGGGCGGTTCCCGCAGAATGGAAAACAGCAAATGTGACGCCACCTTTTTTTAAAAAGGAGGTAGACAAAAGGCGGGTAACTATAGGTCGGTTAGCTTAACTTCTGTAGTAGGGAAAATGCTTGAATCTATCATCAAGGAAGAAATAGCGAGACATCTGGATATCAATTGTCCCATTGGGCAGACGCAGCGTGGGTTCAACTAATTTACTGGAATTCTTTGAGAACATTATGAGCGCAGTGGACAACGGGGAACCAATGGATGTGGTGCATCTGGATTTCCAGAAAGCATTCGACAAAGTGCCGCACAAAAGACTGCTGCATAAGATAAAGATGCACGGTGTTATGGGTAATGTATTAGCATGGATAGAGGATTGGTTAACTAACAGAAAGCAAAGAGTGGGGATAAATGGGTGTTTTTCTGGTTGGCGATCAGTGATTAGAGGTGTGCCTCAGGGGTCAGTGTTGGGACCACAATTGTTTACAATTTACATAGATGGTCTGGAGTTGGGGACCAAGTGTAGTGTGTCAGAGTTCACAGATGACACTAAGACGAATGGTAGAGCAAAGTATGCAGAGGACACTGAACTTCTGCAGAGGGACATAGATAGTCCAAGTGAGGGGGCAAAGGTCTGGCAGATGGAGTACAATGTTGGTAAATGTGAGGTCATCCATTTTGGTCGGAATAACAGCAAAATGGACTATTATTTAAATGGTAAAAAATTGCAGCATGCTGTTGTGCAGAGGGACTTAGGTGTCCTTGTGCATGAATCGCAAAAAGTTGGTTTGCAGGTGCAGCAGGTAATTAAGAAGGCAAATGGAATTTTGCCCTTCACTGCTAGAGAGGTGGAGTTTAAAAACAGGGAGCTTATGTTGCAGCTTTATAAGGTGCTGGTGAGGCCACACCTGGAGTACTGTGTACAGTTTTGGTCTCCTTACTTGAAAAAGAATATACTGGCACTGGAGGGGGTACGGAGGAGATTCACTAGGTTGATTCCGGAGTTGGGAGAGTTGGCTTATGAGGAGAGACTGAGTAGACTGGGGCTATACTTGTTGGAATTTAGAAGAATGAGGGGGGATCTTAGAGAAACATATAAAATTATGAAGGGAGTGGATAAGATAGAAGCAGGGAGATTGTTAACTAGAACTAGGGGGCATAGCCTCAAAATAAAGGGGAGCAGATTTAGGACTGAGTTGAAGAGAACCTTTTTCACCCAAAGGGTTGTGAATCTGTGGAATTCCCTGCCCAGTGAAGCAGTTGAGGTTACCTCATTGAATGTTTTTAAGGCAAGGATAGATACATTTTTAAACAGTAAAGGAATTAAGGGTCATGGTGAGCGGGCGGGTAAGTGGAGCTGAGTCCACGAAAAGATCAGCCGTGATCTTATTGAATGGCGGAACAGGCTCGAGGGGCCAGATGGCCTACTCCTGTTTCTAGTTCTTATGTCCTTATTAGGAACAACTTGCTTCCACTTCAGTTTTGAAGTGCAGTCACTGTTGTTCAGTAGGAAACCTGACCGCCATTTGAGCACAGCAAACCCTCACACAAGCAGCAATGCGATAATGGCAAGAACTCTCCGGCCGTTGACACAGGTGGGATCCTCCAGTCCCACTGCAGCGAGATTTGGCTGAGCACCAAATTCTCCATCCTCGCTGGCAGTGGCGATGGGCGCGAATGGCTAGAAAATTCCAGCCCACATGTTTTTGTGATGCTGATTGAGGGATAAATGTTGGCCAGGATATCAGTGAGAACTCCCTAGTTCTTCTTCGAAATCTTTTACATCCACCTGGGAGGGCGGATGCGCCCCCGGTTTAACATCTCAGCTGACAGACAGTATCTCCGGCAGTGTAGAACTCCCTCGGTGCTGCACTGGAGCTTTCGATTTTTGTGCTCAGTATCTGGTTGTGGAACCAGAACCTAAAACGTTGTGAATCAGAGGCAAGAATGCTAACAATTGAAGCACAGCGGAGGCTGACACTATACTGACATGTGGACAGCAAGGGGTCTGACAATAAACTACAGGTAACGTCTCCTATTCTGATTCTATCACCAATGAAAAGGAAAGACCAATATATGTGACAATGTCACCTTTTGGAATTTAACAGGTTCAAAAAAAATAAAGAACTATATTAGAAAGCTGAAGTAGATCTGTACATTGGAAATAGGGGTAAAAACATAATTTTACCTTCCTACTAGTCCTGGATAAGTAATAATAATAGTAAGGGGAGGTGATGGCCTGGTGGTATTATCGCTAGACTATTAATCCAGAAACTCAGCTCATGTTCTGGGGACCCGGGTTCGAATCCCGCCACGGCAGATGATGGAAATTGAATTCAATAAAAAATATCTGGAATTAAGAATCTACTGATGACCATGAAACCATTGTTGATTGTTGGAAAAACCCATCTGGTTCAATAATGTCCCTTAGGGAAGGAAATCTACCGTCCTTACCCGGTCTGGCCTACATGTGGCTCCAGAGCCACAGCGATGTGGTTGATTCTCAACTGCCATCAGGCAACTAGTGATGGGCAATAAATGCTGGCCCAGCCCAGTGATGCCCATGTCCCACGAATGCATATAAAAAAATAAGTCAATGGAAGCTTCCACCAAAGCAGGGAGACAGCAAATGGAATTGATACGAATCCACAGAGGAGCAATGAACTTTTATTCAATCTGTCTCACATATCAGTGAGTTTTAAAGTCCTGTCGAAAGATAGTTTTGAAGTCCTTACAAAAAAAGCAGCCAATCGTTAGTTCAAACTCTTGCCTGTCCTTCAATGTGAGCCAAGAGATACAAATCATGGCAGATCCCATAGTGAAAGTGAAAGTTCATTCAGAAACTGAGCTGTAAATTGTGTGTTGTGTGCTCAATGGCTGGCGGGGGGAACAAAATAAATCACTGTGTTTTTCCAGGGCTTTATATTAATCATCATCCACAGTCGAGGTCTACAGAGGTCCCCTAGGGCCAGTGATTATATTCCAAATTCTACTCATCCTCCACAATCCTATAGTGTCAATGAAATGGGAGGTGATGTTCATAATAATTAAATATAGTTCTAAAATTGCACTGGAAACAGACAGCCTTTTGTGCTATAATATTTTCAAGTACAGGAGCAGGGATGTGTTGTAATTATACAGGGCCTTTGTGAGGCCACACCTAAAGTCGTGTGTGCAGTTTTGGCCTCCTTTTCTGAGGAAGGATGTTCTTGCTCTCGGGAGAGTGCAGCGAAGGTTTACCAGGCTGATTCCGGGGATGGCGGGACTGATGTATGAGGAGAGATTGACTAGATTAGGATTGTTTTCGCTGGAGTTCAGACGAATGAGGGGGATCTCATAGTGACTTATAAAATTCTAACAGGACTGGACAGGGTAGATGCAGGGAGGATGTTCCCGATGGTGGGGGAGTCCAGAACCAGGGGTCACAGTCTGAGGATTCAGGGTAGACCATTTAGGACGGAGGTGAGGAGACATTTCTTCACCCAAAGAGTGGTGAGCCTGTGGAATTCATTACCACAGGAAGTAGTTGATGCCAAAACATTGAATGTATTCAAGAGGTGTCTAGATATAGCACTTGGGGTGAATGGGATCAAAGGTTATGGGGAAAAAGCAGGATTAGGCTATTGAGGTGGATGAACAAACATTATCGTAATGAATGGTGGAGCAGGCTCAAAGGGCCAAATGGCCTCCTCCTATCTTCTGTTTCTATGTTTCTACATCATCTGCATTTATATAGCGCCTTTAATGTATGACAACATTCCACGGGAGTTTAATCAGACTACAATTGATACCAAGCCAAAGGAGGAGATATTAGGAGGGATGATGAAAATGTCAGTCAGTGGTAGTTTGGAAGGTCTTAAGTGAAAAGAGGAAGGTGGAGAAAAGTTTAAAGTTTATTTATTAGTCACAAGTAAGGCAAACATTAACAGTGCAATGAAGCTACTGTGAAATTCCCCTAGTCGCTACATTCCGGCACCTGTTGGGGTCAATGCACCTAATGTTACTGCCCCGCCCGCCATGGGAATCGGAGCGGGTGCGCGGCGGACAATAGGAAGGTCCATTGACCTCGGGTGGGATTTTACGGTTTTGGGACAAGTGAGATCGTCAAATCCCACCCTATATGTCAACAACTAATGGCACAAAACAGAATCCATCATTTATTATAAAGTTGTGAAATTCCCCTAGTCGCCACACTCCGGCGCCTGTTCAGGTCAATGCACCCTAACCAGCACGTCTTTCAGAATGTGGGAGGAAACCGCAGCACCCGGAGGAAACTCACGCAGACGCAGGGAGAGAACGTGCAGACTCCGCACAGACAGTGACCCAAGCTGGGAATCAAACCCGGGTCCCGGGTGCTGTGAGGCGGCAGTGCTAACCAGGGAGGGGATTCTAGAGCTCAAACCTAGACAGTTCAGGGCACGGTCGACAATTAGGGGCAGGTCGAGAGAGAGAGAGGTTATGGAAGAGGCCTTGGTTGGAAACAAAAAGCTCCTGTAGAGTTGGAGCAGGATACAGAGAAAGGGAGGGGTGAAGCTATGCAGGGATTTCAATACGAGTACAAACATTTAAAATTTGGAGCATTGGCAGACCAGAAGTTTAATGCAAGTTAGAGAGCATGGGGTTGATGAAGGAATGGGATTTGGTGAAGGTTCGGATTCTGGCAGCAGAGTTTTAGATGAACTCAGGTTTCCAGGGGGCTGGTCAGGACAGCAATGGAACAGTCAAGTCTGGAAGTAGCAAAAGGGTTTTAGTGACCCTGAAGGTGGAGGCTTGCCATGTTGCAGATGTGGACGATCTTGGTGATGGAGCAGATATGAGTTCAGAAACTCACCTCAGATAGAGGAGAAAGTTGCAATAGTCATTTTTAGACTGAGAGTGTGGCAGGAAGAAAGGTGGAATAAGCATCAAAGGGAAAGGGCTTGGAGATAGGATCCAAAAGACATTGGCTTTGCTCTAGCCATTGCTGAACTGAAGGAAAATGTGGATTATCATAGAATAGAATCATAGAATGCTACAGTGCAGAAGGAGGCCATTCAGCCCATCGAGTCTGCACCAACCACAATCCCACCCAGGCCCTATCCCTATAACCACACGCATTTAACCTAGCTCGTCCCCCTGACACTAAGGGGTAATTTCGCATGGCCAATCCCCCTAACCTATATATCTTTGGACACTAGGGGCAATTTAGCATGGCCAATCCACCTAACCTGCACATCTTTGGACTGTGGGAGGAAACCGGAGCACCTGGAGGAAACCCACGCAGAAACAGGGAGAATTTGCAAACCCCACACAGTGTGAAGGACTTGACGTTATACACACAAAGTAGAGGCCAGCAAAGGATTGAAGGACGATGGGGTAAAGCTGGGTGGTATCAGCATGTGGAATTCAATATCAGAAATGGTCACAGCACTGTGTAACTGGAAAATTAAAAAGGTGTCATGAATACGCTCATTGGGTCTCCAGGAATAGCAGTGCAGTCAGCTATTGAAGGGGATTCTCAGGCAACGACTGAATAGGTGAGAACAGAACCAGTTATGGAAAGTCCCGCTCAGCTGGACAATGGAGGGGTGGCATTCAAGGAAGCTAACACTGTTTTGTGTTAAAAGCTGCAGACAAGTCAAGAAGGATGAAAAGAGGCAGTGAACCAACCTCCCTTCTCCAATGATTTCTCCACCGTTCCCCACCCACTCACGTGAGGATTATTGATTCCTTTCTGGGATTATAATTTCACAGGTTCAGGCAGAGGGGGGGAGGGAGGGAGAGGAGAGAGAGAGAGAAAGAGGGGAGATCATGTCCAGGCAATACAATGGCATTGCCACAGGTACCTCCCCGACACTGGGGCAGTGCTGGGGGTGGGGGCAAGAAGAGATGCCGGGGATTCTGTGCCAATAGTCGGGGGGATGGGGTTCTATCTTTTTGACTTCGGGGTGCTTTTAAAAAGCAGCACCCCAATCCCATCAAAAGCTGAGGTTGCTGGACAGCATCATGGGCCTTGCGTCCTTGATCCTCTTTGGCCACAAGTTAACAATTATGGTGGGAACAGCTAGCAGTGGAGCTGGCGGGCTACTCCCCATTTTTCCTGACGGAGTTGACAATCAAAAAAAAAGAGAAGATTCTGTCCACTAACTCTGTTTCACCCCACAGACCTGCCGAGCACTTGCAGCATTTTCTGCTTTTATATCGGACAATGGTAGTTGGGGAAATTGAGATTACAATTTAGTTTTGGGAATTTGATGTGATAAATCAAGTAACAATGCTTCCCAGGCCATCATTATTTGCATTTCTTTGAATCATCATCAACGACTATGTAACCCTAACCCGCAGACACGTGCAGACTCCACACAGACAGTGACCCAAGCCGGGAATCGAACCCGGGCCCCTTGGTGCTGTGAGGCAGCAGCGCTAACCACTGTGCCACCATGCCCTTTGCGTATATCATCATCTGACATCAAGCTGGAATTATAAGGCATTTTTAATGAAGTAAGCTGTTGCAAGCCACTTAGCAAATAAAATTTGATGCCAACACATATGAGCTGATATTAGGATAAGTGACCAAAAGCTTAATTAAAGATGTCATTTTTAAGGAGAGCCTTAATGGACGAGAGAGGTGAAGAGGCGGATAGAGTTATGGAAGGAGCATTGGGTCATGACAGCGAAGGGCAGAACTACCGCTAATGAGAGAGGATTTGGAGGCGTGTTGTACCCCAAACATAACTGTTCATTCATTCCTTTTATTTAGCTGAGCATTATTCAGATAAAGAGCAGACCGGAAGCACAATAATGTGCCTCACAGAAAATCAGTATATTAAAGAGCGCCTCGGTGGCTAGCTCTGCTGCCTCACAGCGCCAGGGACCCGGGTTCAATTCTGGCCTCGGGTGACTATCTGTGTGGAGTTTGCACATTCTCCCCGTCTCTGCGTGGGTTTCCTTCGGGTGCTCCGGTTTCTTCCCACAGTCCAAAGATGCGCGTGTTAGGTGGATTGGCTGTGCTAAATTGACCCTAGTGTCTGGGGGGGTTGGGAGGGTAAATATATGGGGTTATGGGAATAGGTCCTTGGTGGGATTGTGCAGACTCGACGGGCCAAATGGCCTCCTTCTGCTCTTAGGGTTCTATGATTCCAAGAACAATCAATACCAGGCAGTGAATTGCAACCTGTAACTTAATCCTGAATGATGGTTTAAAAAAAACAGCAGGGTTTCACTCTTGTTGTATGATGTTACCTGAATCTGAATGGATTTAATACTTTGTAATCACCTTCTGCCATCTAATAGTCTGAACCCTCTACCTGAAAGGCAGCACCTGAATAATAGCCTTTGCTGTACATTCATTGCAATAGCAAAATCACTGGAGCGAATATATTCATTTCAATTGAAAAATGCAGTTCATAAAAAGCAAGAAAACTTCAAACCTCCAAACAAATTGTTGTCGGTTATCTGCAGGAATACGATCAATTTAATCTCATTCTCATTCATCTTTCTGTCACGAAAATAAATGAAATCTTGCCTCCTACACAGCAGGAGCTGCACGACCTCACAAAGAACACTTCAGCCCGTTGTAAACAGCTGTCTCGCAAATCAAACCAGCTTCTTTGTTTCTTCCACACGTCAAACAAAGATCACGTAACCAGTAAGTCTGACGGCTCAATATGTGTGTGTGTGCGTGCGCGTGTGTGTGCGTATGTGTGTGTGTGTGTGTGTGTCTAGGCTAATCTTGATCAGGAAGAACAACAATTGTCACCCCGGGTCAAGCAAAGGATGAAACCAACCCAGGATCTCAGCGCCTGCTCACTCACCAGTGACCCCACATGTGGCTGGGAGGACAGAAGGGGCCTGGGCTCCAGGCGAATGGCCAGATGACAAGAGATTCACATCATGAAAATGGAAGCTCCCCTCAGGGTCACCGGAAGGTGGGAATGGACTCTTGACAGCCCAAGAAAGCCAGCAAATTGAGGAAAAAGGAAAGGAGAATTGGAGGAAAAATGGAGGGGAAAAAACACATACGAATTAGGAGCCGCTGGCCATTCAACCGCCACTCCGCCATTCAAGCCCCCATTCCGCCATTCAATAAGATGATAGACCTGGTTTTAACCTTAACCCCACATTCCTGCCTACTCCCGTTGACCTTTCACCCCCTTTTTCATCAAGAATCTATCCAGCTCCGCCATTAAATTATTCAAAGGTTCAGCTTCCACTGGTTCTTGAGGAATCAAGTTCCAGAAGCTCTCAACCCTCTGAGATAAAAAAAATTCTCCTCATCTCTGTCTTAAATGAGCAATGCCGTATTTGTAAATAGTTCTAGATTCTCTGTCAAGAAGAAAACACATCCGCCCTGTCAAGACCCATCAGTAAGAAGTCTCACAACATCAGGTTAAAGTCCAACAGGTTTATTTGGAATCACAAGCTTTCGGAGCGCCACTCCTTCATCAGGTGAGTGGAGATGAAGGAGCAGCGCTCCAAAAGCTCGTGATTCCAAATAAACCTGTTGGACTTTAACCTGGTGTTGTGAGACTTCTTACTGTGCCCACCCCAGTCCAACGCCGGCATCTCCACATCAAGACCCATCAGGATCTTAAAGATTTTGATTAAGTCAACTCTTACTCTTCTAAACTCTAGTGGATACAAACCTAATCTCTTCAACCTTTCTTCATAAGACAACCCACCCATTCCTGGTATTAATCTAGAAAACCTTCTCTGAACTGCTTCTAAAACATTTACATCTTTCCTTAAATAAGGAGACCAACACCGTACACAATACTACAGATGTGGGCTCATCAGTGCCCTGTACAACTGAAGCATAACCTCTCTATTTTTGTAATCAATTCCCTTCACAATAAATTATAATAATCTATGAGTTTTCCTAATTACTTGCTGTATGCTTGTGTTTTGTGATTCATGCACTAGGACACCCAGATCCCTCTGCAGCTGAGGTTTGCAATCTCTCACCATTTAGATAATAAGCTTCTTTTTTATCCTTCCTCCAAAATAGACAATTTCACATTTGCTCATGTTATAGTCCATCTGCCAGGCTTTTACCCACTCTCTTATCCTATATTTTGATTTGATTTATTTTTGTCACATGTATTGATATACAGTGAAAAGTATTGTTTCTTGCACGCGATAGAGACAAAGCATACCGTTCATAGACAAGGAAAGGAGAGAGTGCAGAATGTAGTGTTACAGTCATAGCTAGGGTGTAGAGAAAGATCAACTTAGTGCGAGGTAGGTCCATTCAAAAGTCTGATGGCAGCAGGGAAGAAGCTGTTCTTGAGCCGGTTGGTATGTGACCTCAGACTTTTGCGTCTTGTTCCTTATATCTGTCTCCTTGTAGACCCCTTACGTCCTCTTTACAAATTACTTCCTACCAATTTTGTGCTGTTAGCAAATTTTGCAACCATACATTCAGTTCCTTTATCCAAATCACTTATATAAAAAGTTCAGGTCCCAGCATCGATTCCTGAAGCACACCACTTGTCACGTTCTGCCAACCAGAAAAATCTAATTCATGCCAACGCTCTGTTTCTTGTTAGCTAGCCAATCGTCAATCCATGCCAATAAGTTACTCCCTACACCATTTTACACAGTAACCTTTGACATGGCAACTTATCCAATGCTTTCTGGAAATCTGAGTACAGTACATCCACTGGGTTCCCTTTATCCACAGCACGTGACTCCTTCAAAGGACTCCAATAAATTGGTTAAACATGATTTCATAGAATCCCTACAGAGCAGAAGGAGGCCATTCGGCCGATTGAGTCTGTGCTGATCACAATCCCACCCAGGCCTTATTCCCGTAACCCCACACATTTACCCTGCTAATCCCCCGGACACAATATAGACCAGAACACCAGCAGGGTGGCACAGTGGTTAGCATTGCAGTCTCTCAGCATCAGGGACCTGAACTCGATTCTGGACTTGGGTGACTGTGTGGAGTTTGCACATTCTCCCCGTGTCTGCATGGGTTTCCTTCGGGTGCTCTGATTTCCTTCCACAGTCCAATGATGTGTATGTTAAGTGGATTGGCCATGCTAAATTGTCCCTTAGTGTCCCAAGATATGTAAGTCATCCTATCAGTGACGGCCACACTATATTCTGCACCCTCTCCTTTTCCTTCCTCCTATGTACTCTATGAACAGTATGTATAGCGCGCAAGAAAACATACTTCTCACTGCATCTTATTACATGTGACAATAATAAATCAAATCTTAAGGGGGATTAGTGGGATAAATACATGGAGTTAAGGGGATAGAGCACAGCCTGAGTGAAGGGATGACCTTTTAGAACTAACGAGGAATTTCTTCAGCCAGAGGGTAGTGAATCTGTTGGAATTCATTGCCACAGAAGGCTGAAGGGGTCAGGTCATTGAGTGTATTTAAGACAGAGATAGATAGGTTCTTGATAAGGGGATCAAAGGTTACAGGGGAAAAGGTGGGAGAATGTGGTTGAGAAACTTTTCAGCCATGACTGAATGGCGGAGGAGACTCGATGGGCTGAATGGCCTAATTCTGCTCCTATAAATTTTAAAGTTAAAGTTGATTTATTAGTATCACAAGTAGACTTACGTTAACATGCAATGAAGTTACTGTGAAATTCCCTCGTCGCCACACTCCGGCGCCTGTTCAGGCACACTGAGGGGGAATTTAGCACGGCCAATACACCTAACCAGCACGTCTTTCAAACTGTGGGAGGAAACTGGAGCACCCGGAGGAAACCCACGCGGACACGGGGAGAATGTGCAGACTCCACACACAGAGTGACTGAAGCTGGGAATCGAACCCGGGTCCCAGGCGCTGTGAGGCAGCAGTGCTGACCCACTGCGCCACCCACTCCATGGCCGGTAAAATCGCGTGATGGCTGAGAAATCAGGATCACGCCCGATTTCTCGGGCTCTCGCAATTTTACGAGAGCCGGATTTCCGGTGAGGTCAGCCTCTCACCGGGAATGGGTGAGATGCTCACTCATGCTGAATAATTTATTTAAATATAGTTAAATCTGAATGTCCATGTGTTTGTGAGCGCAGTGCTCAATCGCCTGAGCTACTTGCCTTTATGGCTTCGCCTGGCGAGGTTCTCTCCGGCGAGGAAAACACCTGCACCTCATGATCTTTCTCTACACCCTAGCTATGGCTGTAACACTATATTCTGCACCCTCTCCTTTCCTTCTCTATGAACGGTATGCGTTGTCTGTATAGCACATAAGAAACAATACCTTTCACGTATCCCAATACATGTGACAATAATAAATCAAATCAAACCCATGAACAGGAAACAGTGTTGGCCTCAGCAGTGGAATCAGAGGCCATTAGAGGCCTCCCTGGGGAGGCGGAGGGCAAGGGATGGGCTGCCTCTTGGGCAGGGCTAGCCTGGCAGTGCCACCCTGGCTCCTTGGCACTGCCAGGGGAGCAGAGGGGGTGCTGCTGCGCACTCTGCAGATGCGATCTGATCGAAGGGGCCACTGCCGCTCTGCAGATGCGATTGGATCAGGGGGATGCGATTGATCTGGGCGGATGCCCATGCAATGTGGGGCTCACGATTGGCTACGGGCCACCGGGATTGCAATTGGGCAGGGAGTGGGGGAGGGTGGAGGAGGGTTCTCTGTCTGCTTGTCAGACCCCTGCTGCTGAAACTGCACATGTGCAACATCAGAAGTCGGCACATGCGCAACAGCTCCCTCTACAGGCTAGCTGGTGAATTAAGCCCAGCCCACTGCCTGCAACAGCCAGCAACAGTCTACACCATTTTTTCAATGACTAATTACATAAGATTGGACCTGAAAACTCGTCCCAAAAATGGATCATTTTCACTGGACACATGGACACTCAGAATCATTCTCGTAAAATTCCGCCCTATGAACAGTATGCTTTGTCTGTATAGCACACAGGAAACAATACTTTTCACTGTATCCCAATACACGTGACAATAATAAACCAAATCGAAAAGTTAGAGGGATTAGTTTTTTTCACTAATTTGTGGGACATGGGTGTCGCTGGCTGGGCCAGCATTTATTGCCATCGCTAGTTGCCCTTGGAGGGCAGTTAAGAGCCAACCGCATATCTGTGGTCCTGGAGTCACATGTAGGCCAGACCAGGTAAGGACGGCAGATTTCCTTCCTTAAAGGGGCATTAGTGAACCAGATGGGTTTTTCCGACAATCGACAGTGGTTTCACAGTCATCAATAGGTTCTTAATTCCAAATGTTTATTTTTTAATTCAATTCAAATTCCACCATCTGCTGTGGCGGGATTCGAACCCGGGTCCCCAGAACATTAGCTGAGTTTCTGGATTAATAATCTAGCGCCATCGCCTCCCCTCAGTGGGGTAAATGTGTGGGGTTATGGGGGATAGGGCTTGGTTTGGAGAGTGGGTGCAGACTGGATGGGCTGAATGGCCCTCCCTCTTTACTGTCGGGATGCTACGATCTACTCAGACCCAGTTTTGCCCTCAGTGGGGCTGCCACTTTCCCCTCAACACAATTCCTCCTGCATCAGCAGCAGGGGCCCCGAAAACCGGCCTGATTTTCACTCCAGGCGGTGGAGTCGAGAAATGAAACTAATGTAGGGTGCAGAGGGGGAGGGGGAGGGTCTCTCCCCCTCCCCCCCCCCCCCCCCAAAGCTCGGTGGTTAAAAACCCGGGCAGTCTCAGGTAAAAGGAGGTGGCCTGTGCCGCCCAGATCCCTCCCCGGTCGCGTTTCTCGTCCAGGTGCCACACGCGGGGCGCGTTTCCCGTCCAGGTGCCACCCTCGGGGCGCGTTTCCCGTCCAGGTGCCACACCCGGGGCGCGTTTCCCGTCCAGGTGCCACCCCCGGGGCGCGTTTCCCGTCCAGGTGCCACCCCCGGGCGCGGTTCCCGCCCGGCCCCTTCCCCGCCATTGCATTCTGCCTCTCTGAGGTAAATTGTCGAGCTTTCGGTGACTGACTGAAATACAAACTCCCGACTTTCGGGCGTCTCTTTTCTTCTTCCCGGGACCAGCCACCCATCCAAAGGGTCACATTTCAAAACAAAAAGTTGTCGCCGGCGAATAAAAGTTGCAGCGCGAACGGCTCGAGCGAAACTCACCGGTTAATTTTCTGAGCGAAAGCGCGGCGCTCCGTTGAAGTGGCCATCGCGTCGCCGACAGGAACCCCGGAGCGGCGGACTCAGCCCTCACTGCACTTCGGCAATCTCCGGAGGTTGCCGGCGGGCAGCAGTTCCGGGGCTCGGGAGTCTCCGGCAGCCTGTGGAGGGGCGGGGACACGGGCTCGGATTCGGCAGCCCAGGGGACTCGGTAATCTCCGTCAGCCCGGCGAGACATGGGGTCGGATTCGACCATCGTCGGCAGCCCACGGACTCGGCAATCTCCGTCAGCCTGGGGCGACAGGGGCTCGGAGTCGGCCATCTTCGGCAGCCCACGGCCTCGGCAATCTCCGTCAGCCTGGGGCGACAGGGGCTCGGAGTCGGCCATCTTCGGCAGCCCAGGGGACTCGGCAATCCCCGGCAGTCTGGAGACACGGGCTCGGCCATCTCCGGTAGCCACGCCCCCCCTCATCCACACGCAGCTTCAGCAGGTCAGAGGCTGGGAATTGGCGCCTTTGCGAACTCACAGAATCCTTACAGTGGAGAGGGAGGCCGTTCAGCCCATCCAGAGCTGCACCGATTCTCTGAAAGGGCATCTTACCCAGGCTTGGCCCATCCCTGTAACATTTACCATGGCTAATTGATCTAAATGTCCAGAACTCCCACCCACCTGAGGAAGGAACAGCCTGTTCCGAAAGCTAGTGGCTTTTGCTACCAAATAAACCTGTTGGACTTTAGCCTGGTGTTGTTAGACGTCTTACTGTAATTGGTCTAACCCAGTGGCTCCCAAACTTTTTTCACTGGGCCGCACTTTCGGAATAAAGATTTGCTCACGCCACACCGAATTTTTTATTGATAAGAAATACATTCAAAAACAAAAAAAAACAACTCCGAGCAGTGCTTGATTCATAACATAGAACACAACTACTTTATAATATGATCATGGGACATCCAGAAAGTATAAAACAATCACTTTGGAAAAATATCTAATCCATGTTTAAATGTTTCTTTGATTGTCCTTGAATCTTCCCGCCACACTTGCCATCCTCTCTCGCCGCACCAGTGTGGCGCGCCGCACCCTTTGAGGACCACTGATCTAACCTAACCCTGGATACTAAATGGCCCATGCACCTAACTTGACCTCCAGACTCCCCAAAGACCATCTATCTGCAAGGCACAAGTTTGATTTGATTCATTATTGTCACATGTATTTCTTGCTCTATACAGACCAAGCATACTGTTCATAGAGAAGGAAACGAGAGAGTGCAGAATGTAACGTTACAGTCATAGCTAGGGTGTAGAGAAAGCTCGACTTAATATATGATAGGTCCATTCAATAGTCTGATGGCAGCAGGGAAGAAGTTGTTCTTGAGTCAGTTGGTACGTGACCTCAGACTTTTGTAAATTTTTCCCACCGGAAGAAGGTGGAAGAGAGAATGTTCAGGGTGCGTGGGGTCCTTAATTATACTGGCTGCTTTGCCGAAGCAGCGGGAAGTGTAGACGGAGTCAATGGATGGGAGGCTGGTTCTTGAGTCGGCTGGAATGTGATCTCAGACTTTTGTATTTTTTTCCCCATGGAAGAAGGTGGAAGAGAGAATGTCCGGGGTGCGTGGGGACCTTAATTAAGCTGGCTGCATTCTTGATTTAACCTACAAATCCCTGGGCACTCAGCAGAATTTACCATGGTCCGTGCACCCAACCTGACCCCCTGACTCCCCAAGGCCTATCCACCATCTACAAGGCACAAGTCAGAAGTGTGATTGAATAGTAAAGTAAGGCTTACATTAACACTGCAATGAAGTTACTGTGAAATTCCCCTAGAAAATACTCTTCACTTGCCTGGATGGGTGCAGCTCCAACAACACTCAGGAAACCCGACACCATCCAGGACAAAGCAGCCGCTTGATTGGCACCCCATCCACAAACATTCATTTCCTCCCTCACCGACATACCGTGGCAGCTGTGTGTACCATCGACAACATAGAAAATAGGAGCAGGAGGAGGCCATTCGGCCCTTCGAGCCTACTCCACCATTCATTACGATCATGGCTGATCATCCAACTCAATAGCCTGATCCCACCTTCCCCCCATATTCTTTGATCCCCTTCGCCTCAACTGCTGTATCTAACTGCTTCTTGAAACATTCTGTCACTGTCTGTGTGGAGTTTGCACGTTCTCCCCGTGGGTTTCCTCCGGGTGCTCCGGTTTCCTCCCACAGTCCGAAAGACGTGCTGGTTAGGGTGCATTGGCTGTGCTAAATTCTCGAACAGATGCCAGAGTGTGGCGACTAGGGGATTTTCACAGTAACTTGGTTGCAGCGTTAAGGTATGCCTACTTTTGACATGAATGCTTAAACCTCGCAAGTTGGCATAAAAGAGCGCATCACACTGTTTCGAAGAAGAGCTGGTTGATGTGTATCCCTTATGGCACAGTGGTTAGCACTGCTGCCTCACAGTGCCCGGGTTCGATTCCCAGCCTTGGGTGATTGTCTGTGTGGAGTCTGCATGTTCTCCCCGTGTCTGTGTGGGTTTCCTTCGGGTGCTCCGGTTTCCTCCCGCAGTCCAAAGATGTGCAGGTTAGGTGAATTGGCCAAGGTAAATTGCCCCTTAGCATTAGGGAGACTAGCTAGGGTAAATAGGGATTATGGGGATAGCCCTCGGTGGGTTTGGGGTCGGTGCAGACTTGATGGGCCGAATGGCCTCCTTCTGCACTGTAGGGATTCTATACTCCTGATGATGAGAGAATCATGATGCGTTGATGCCGGCGTTGGACTGGGGTAAACACAGTAAGAGTTTTAACAACATTTATTTGGTAGCAAACACCATTAGCTTTTGGAGCGCTGCTCCTTCGTCATTTCCACTCCATCTGACGAAGGAGCAGTGCTCTGAAAGCTAATGGTGTTTGCTACCAAATAAACCTGTTGGGCTTTAACCTGGTGTTGTTAAAACTCTTACGATGAGAGAATCGCCAGGATCAATGCGCCACTCTATAGTATTTACCACAAGCTGTACCTAGTTCATAGAACCCTTACAGTACAGGAGGCCATTTGGCCCATCGAGCCTGCACCAACAACAAATGCCCTATCCCGTAACCCCACGAATTTACCCTGCTAGTCTCCCCTGACACTGAGGGGCAATTTAGCATGGCCAATCCACCTAATCTGAACATCTTTGGACTGTGGGAATAAACTGGAGCACCCGGAGGAAACCCACGCAGACACAGGGAGAATGTGTAAACTCCACACAGACAGTGATCCAAGGTTGGAATTGAACCTGGGTCCCTGATGCTGTGAGGCAGCAGTGTCAGTTCAATGTTGTTGCTAGTGATGCACACCAGTTTTCGCTAATGTAGCACAGTACTCAATCTCAGATTCCTTCAAGGTTGGACAGTTGTTGGCAAGAACGACCAGCTTAGTTTTGCCTTGACAAATCATTTCCAAAGCCTGTGGGTAACCCAGCACATAGCTGTCACTTCTCATCACCAATTGGAGCCTGAACTTCAATAACTTTTTCATATTTTTCGCTGCAACCACCTTGCCTGCCACTGTCCCCTGCTGCCTTAGCCTGAGGGAAAGGACACTGTGAATCACGTGAGCAGAAGGTTTAGGGAAGTTTCTGTGCAATTGGTTAGCGCATTAGGCTTTGATTTGATTTGATTTGATTTATTATTGTCACATGTAATAACATACAGTGAAAAGTGTTGTTTCTTGCGCGCTATACAGACAAAAACATACCGTTCATCGAGAAGGAAAGGAGAGAGTGCAGAATGTAGTGTTACAGTCATAGCTAGGGTGTAGAGAAAGATCAACTTAATGCAAGGTAAGTCCATTCAAAAGTCTGACGGCAGCAGGGAAGGAGCTGTTCTTGAGTCGGTTGGTACGTGACCTCAGACTTTTGTATCTTTTTCCCGACGGAAGAAGGTGGAAGAGAGAATGTCCGGGGTGTGTGGGGTTGTTGATTATGCTGGCTGCTTTGCCGAGGCAGCAAGAAGTGTAGACAGAGTCAATGGGTGGGAGGCTGGCTTGAGTGATGGACTGGGCTTCATTTACGACCCCTTGTAGTTTCTTGCGGTCTTGGGCAAAGCAGGAGCCATATCAAGCTGTGATACAACCAGAAAGAATGCTTTCTATGGTGCATCTGTAAAAGTTGGTGAGAGCCCTAGCTGACATGCCAAATTTCCTTAGTCTTTCTGGTGGGGCTTTCTTAATTATAGTGTCGATGTTGAAGGACCAGGACAGGTTGTTGGTGATCTGGACACCTATGAACTTGAAACTCTCGACCATTTCTACTTCATCCCCATTGATGTAGACAGGGGCATGTTCTCCTTTACGCTTCCTGAAGTCGATGATCATCTCCTTTGTTTTGTTAACATTAAGGGAGAGATTGAGGGAGGCTATTAACCGAAAGGTTGGTGGTTCGAGACCACCCAAAGACGAAGGATTCACTTTGGTGGCACGGTGGCACAGTGGTTAGTACTGCTGCCTCACAGAGCCAGGGACCCGGGTTCGATTCCTGGCTTGGATCACTGTCTGTGTGGAGTCTGCACGTTCTCCCCGTGTCTGCGTGGGTTTCCTCCGGGTGCTCCGGTTTTCTCCCACAGCCCAAAGATGAGCGGGTTAGGTGAATTGGCCACGCTAAATTGCCCCTTAGTGTCAGAGGGACTAGCTAGGGTAAATGAATAAGTTATGGGGATAGGGGCTCAGTGGGATTGTGGTGGGTACAGACTCGATGGGCCGAATGGCCCCTTTCTACACTGTAGGATTCTATGATTCTCAGCAGGTGAAAAGCAGTGCGAATTGGCAGAGAGAGAAGAAAAGGGATATGGGGGGAAGGGGGGGATCAGGATATTGAATTTGATCATCAGCCATGATCAAAATGAATAGCAGAGCAGGATTGAAGGACCTACTCCTATTTTGTAAAACCAGCATCTGCCGAAACCCGGGATTGAACCAGGGACCTTTAGATCTTCAGTCTAACGCTCTCCCAACTGAGCTATTTCGGCTTAGCTATTGTGCTTTTAAGACAGCTCAGTGTCATTGGCCAATGCGCCGTTGGGGGGAGGTTCAGACACTGGCACATGTCGAAGAGTGGAAATAACCTGAGATCTCTTTCTGCTGTTAAAAAAAAACACATGACCCAGAGAGAGAGAACATTGATCGAGCAAACAGAGAGATAAGGTGAGTGAATAACACACACAGCACAGTCTGGGGAGTGAAGGAGAGAAAGCTTGCAAACATCGCCCTCTTGTGACAGCTTTATAAAATAACCAGCAGCTCGACTGTAAAGCAAGGATTCCCCGTTCAGCGACGGGAAAGGGAAGCACGTTACCCGAAAGCAGCTCTGTTGTATGATCTGACTGAATGGCGGAGCAGGCTCGAAGGGCTGAATTTGCCGATTTCTGCTCCTAATTCCTATGTTCTGGCTTCTATTTTCTATAAGGTTTGCCAGGCTGATTCCTGGGATGGCAGGTCTGTCATATGAGGAGAGACTAAGTCGGTTAGGATTATATTCACTGGAGTTTAGAAGAGTGAGAGGGGATCTCATAGAAACTTATAAAATTCTAACAGGGTTAGACAGGGTAGATTCAGAAAGAATGTTCCCGATGGTGGGGGAGTCCAGAACGAGGGGGTCACAGTTTGAGGATAAGGGGTAAACCTTTTAGGACTGAGGTGAGGAGAAATTTCTTCACCCAGAGGGTGGTGAATGTGTGGAATTCACTCCCACAGAAAGTAGTTGAGGTCAAAACATTGTGTGATTTCAAGAAGAAATTAGATATCGCTCTTGGGGCTAAAGGGATCGAGGGATATGGGGCAAGGGGGGATCAGGATATTGAATTTGATGATCAGCCATGATCAAAATGAATGGCGGAGCAGGCTCGAAGGGCCGAATGGCCTCCTCCTGTTTCTAGTTTATTTGCTTCTATGCAATGGCCAGCCTCTACGTGCCATGATTATGACTGGTACAACAAGGCAGCTCACCACCATCTATTCCAGAACAATAAAGGGGTGAGCAAAAGCTGGCTTTGCCAGTGATGCCCACATCCCGTGAATGAATAAATTAAAAAACAAATTACATAGTTCAGCATTCTGTATGTAATGCGTGAATCATATATAATGCACTCCTTCAGACTTCCCTTTCGTAACGCCATTAGGCAGAGTCAATAATGGTCTATGAAAGGGAAGTTGCGTTTGACAAAACTATTTGTATTTTTGAGGTTGGAACTAGGAGGATAAATAAAGGGGAACCAGGGGACTAGCCACATAAATTCGGTGGCGACCAGAGCAGGTCAAAGGTTCATAATTCTGTGGCAAGTACTTCACCTCCTGACTCCCCAGAGCCTATTCACCATCTACAAGGCACAAGTCAGGAGGGCGCTGGAATAATCTCCACTGGCCTGGATGGGTGCAGCTCCAACAACACTCAAGAAGCTGAACACCACCCAGGACAAAGCAGCCCCATCTTAATTGCTACCCCTTCCACAAACATTCACTCTCTCCGCCACCGATAAACAGCAGCAGCCGTGTGTACCATCTACAAGATGCACTGTAGGAACTCACTAATGTTCCTTAGGCAGCACCTTCCAAACCCATGACCACTACTATCTAGGAGGACAAGGGCAGCAGATACCTGGGAACACCACCTGGAGTTCCCCTCCAAGTCACTTATCGTCCTGATTTGAAAATATATTGGCCATTCCTTCATTGGGTCCAAATCCTGGAACTCACTCCCTAACAGCACAGTGGGTGTATCTACATCACATGGACTGAGAGGTTCAAGAAGGCAGCTCACCCACCACCTCCTTTAAATTTAAGTTTATTTATTATTGTCACAAGTAGGCTTAATTAACACTGCAATGAAGTTACTGTGAAAATCCCCTAGTCGCCACACTCTGGCGCCTGTTCGGGTACACTGAGGGAGAATTTAGCACGGCAAATGCACCTAACCAGCACGTCTTTCGGACTGTGGGAGGAAACCGGAGCACCCGGAGGAAACCCATGTAGACACGGGGGAGAACATGCAGACTCCACACAGACAGTGACCCAAGCCGGGAATCGAACATGTGTCCTCAGTGCTCTGAGGCAGCAGTGCTAACAACTGTGCCACCGTGCCACCTTAACCATTGTGCCACATTGGAAGATATTAAGATAAACGCAAAATACTGCAGGCGTGAGGTCAGGTTTGACATGCACACTGGTGACTCCCAGATCCACCACCCTCAGTGCCCCTCTTCACACCTCCACTGCCCCAGGATCTACTAACCTGACCTTCAGTACTCAATAAGCAGTGACTTCTTCCAGTCTAACACTGGCCTGACTGAGGCCATCATCTTTAGACCCTTGCCGGATATGAATTTCTGACCCTTACGCTCTCCATTTCAAAGACCACCAACTTCTAACTCCACAACACCATCACTGCCTGCAGCCCCACCTCAGTCTAGCTTCCACTGAAACCTACTTTCCTACCTCTGAGCGTCACGGTGGTTAGCACTGCTGCCTCACAGTGCCAGGAGTGCAGGTTCGATTCCGGCCTCGGGTGACTGTGTCCAGTCTGCACGTTCTCCTCGTGTCTGCGTGGGTTTCCTCCGGGTGCTCCGGTTTCCTCCCACAGTTCAAAGATGTGCAGGTTCGGGGTGGATTGGCCATGCTACATTGCCCCTTAGTGTCAGGGGGACTAGCTAGGGTAAATATGTGGGGTTACGAGAATAGGGCCTGGGGTGGGATTGTTGTCACTGCAGGTTCGATGGGCCGAATGGCCTCCTTCTGCACTGTGGGGAATCTGATTCTATGATTCTAACTATCTCAGTGCTGGCTGCCCATTCTCCAGATACCGAGGGGTTCTTGTCATCTAAAACTCTGACATCTCATCTAAAACTCATATCCAAATCCCATTCGCCCATCACTCCTGTCCATCCTATATTGCCCTCCAACAACTTCAATCCTCTTTGAGATTCCTCTGGGGCTTCTCCGCTCTGTCTTTGCATCCTTTTGCCCGACAGTCCACCCGAACTCTGCATTCTGGCGTGGCTCTGGTGGTATTATATTCCACCTTTGGTGACTGTTCCTGGAGTTCTTTAGACTCCACGCTCTGGAATCCATGAGATGATGACCAGATGGAATCTTCTCATGCCTTTGGTTGAACCCATGTTGGGTTTTGAAGAACTTCCCTCTGCGTAGAGCATTGTGATATAATTGGATAGATTTTTAAAAATAAATTCCAAATATTTTTAATGCCCTCAGGTAAAAAATATTTCCTCACCTCAGTTATAAATGGCCAACCCCTGATCCAGGGATTAGTCCGAGACTCTCCAGCCAGACAAGCTGCCTTCCTACCCTGCCCTATCTCAGAAGCTTATAGCTTTCAATGGAGACCACCTCTCATTCTTCTCAACGGCAGAGCGTGTAGGGGCATGCTACGCAATCCCTCCATATAGGAAATCCCAACGTCTTTGGAATCATAGAATCTTACAGTGCAGAAGGAGGTCATTCGGCCCATCCCGCCTGCACCGACCACAATCCCACCCAGGCCCAATCCCATAACCCCATGTATTTATCCTAGCTCGTCTCCCTGATACTAAGGGGCAAGTTAGCCTTGGCCAATCCACCTAACCTGCACATCTTTGGACTGTGGGAGGAAACCGGAGCACCCGGAGGAAACCCACGCAGACATGGGGAGAATGTGCAAACTCCACACAGTCAGTCATCCAAGACTGGAATTGAACCCAGGTCCCTGGCGCTGTGAGGCAACAGTGCTAACCACTGTGCCGCCCAATCTATCAAGTAAACTTTTGTTGCGCCCTCTCTGATTACCTCTTAGCTATGGACACCAGGGATGACCTCACCAAAGCCCTGGATAATTGCAGCAAGATTTACGTTTGTGGCACGGTGGCACAGTGGTTAGCATGGCTGCCTCAGAGTGCCAGGGACTGGGTTCAATTCCCGATTTGGGTGACTGTCTTTGTGGGGTTTGCATATTCGCCCCGTGTCTGCGTGGGTTTCCTCCGGGTGCTCTCACTTCCTTCCACACTCCAAGGTGTGCAGGTTAGGTGGATTCGCCATGCTAAATTGTCCCTTAGGGTCCAAAGATGTGCAGGTTAGGTGGATTGGCCATGCTAAATTGTCCCTTAGTGTCCAAAGATGTGCAAGTTAGGTGGATTGGCCATGCTAAATTGCCCCTCAGTGTCCAAAGATGTGCAAGTTAGGTGGATTGGCCATGCTAAATTGCCCCTTAGTGTCCAAAGATGTGCAGGTTAGGTGGATTGGCCATACTAAATTGTCCCTTAGTGTCCAAAGATGTGCAGGTTAGGTGGATTGGCCATGCTAAATTGTCCCTTCGTATCCAAAAATGTGCAGGTTAGGTGGATTGGCCATGCTAAATTGTCCCTTAGTGTCCAAAGATGTGCAGGTTAGGTGGACTGGCCATGCTAAATTGTCCCCTAGTGTCCAAAGATGTGTAGGTTAGGGGGATTAGCGGGGTGAATATCAATCAATCTTCATCACCCTCCTCTAATCCTGCCCCTTGGTTTCCCAACTCGGCAGAACTGCCCTCATTTAGTTTCTCACTTAACAATCTGATCATATCCAGAGCACCTCCAGGCCCTTCCCACTCATTTTCCAGACCCCCCTGCTCATGGTTAGGCAATGGCAACTGCAGGCGTGAGGTCAGATTTGACATGCACATTGGTGACACCCAGATCCACCACCGTCAGTGCCCCTCTTCGCCGTTCTACTGCCTCAGGGTCAACTAACCTGACCTCCAGTACTCAATAAGCAGTGACTTCTTCCAGTCTAACACTGGCCTGACTGAGGCCATCATCTTTAGACCCGTGCCATACATGAGTTTCTGACCTCCATATCCTCTCCATTTCAAAGACCACCTACTTCCGACTCCACAACTGCCTGCAGCCCCACCTCAGTCTAGCTTCCACTGAAACCTACTTTCCTCCCTCTGGGCGGCAAGGTGGTTCGCACTGCTGCCTCACAGCAGTTTTGTTTCTTGCGCGCTATACAGACAAAGCATACTGTTCATAGAGTACATAGGGGAGAAGGAAAGGAGAGGGTGCAGAGTATAGTATTACAGTCATAGCTAGGGTGTAGAGAAAGATCAACTTAATAGAAACGTCGAAACAGAGAGGATAGGAGCAGGAGGAGGCCATTCGGCCCTTCGAGCCTGCTCCACCATTCACTGCGATCATGGCTGATCATCCAACTCAACGGCCTAATCCTGCTTTTCCCCCATAACCTTTGATCCAATTCGCCCCAAGTGCTATATCCAGCCGCCTCTTGAATACATTCAATGCTTTGGCATCAACTACTTCCTGTGGTGATGAATTCCACAGGCTCACCACTCTTTGGGTGAAGAAATGTCTCCTCATCTCCGTCCTAAATGGTCTACCCCGAATCCTCAGACTGTGTGACCCCTGGTTCTGGACACCCCCACCATCGGGAACATCCTTCCTACATCTACCCTGTCCAGTCCTGTTAGAATTTTATAAATCTCTATGAGATCCCCCCCCCTCATTCGTCTGAACTCCAGCGAAAACAATCCTAACCTGGTCAATCTCTCCTCATACATCAGTCTCGCCCTCCTCGGAATATAAGATAGGACCTTTCAAAAGTCTGATGGCAGCAGGGAAGAAGCTGTTCTTGAGTCGGTTGGTACGTGACCTCTGACGTCAGTTTGCCCAAGAACTGGGAAGGGAAAATGGGTCATCATTTCAGGCAGGGGACAAGGGGCAGGTGTCATGGATGAGTTAAAATCGGGATGGGCCGTCGGGGAGGTAAGAGGGAAGCAGAGGGTTCAGTGTGGAGCCAATGGGGGAGCCTGGAGGGAAAATGGGAGGGTAAGTACAGGGAGGGTGAAGGAGGGCGGAGGAGATGGAGTGGGGACGGGGATGTAAATCAAGGCAGATGAACTCAATGTTCTCAATCTTTGTAGCAAAGACATCTGTGAGCTCTGCGCCCTTGTTGTTGGTGAGGACTGAGTGTATGTATTAGTTACTAAGCGTACAGGTGTCACTCTAAATAGCCGGTTCAATGAGGTGACAACTCAGCAGGGTACAGTTTCCATTTAAATACATCATATTTACTCGGTTCCAGTATATAATTTCTTATATCATTGTCTCAATCGCCACACAGTTGAATGATGAGGTGACTATTGTAACTTGGGTTGTTTCACTACATCACTCTCTCCTCCATCACTCAAAATGGTTTTTATTTGCTTTCAAACGTTTAAATATTTACTCTTAACCTGGGTCTGAATGCCTGACAGATGCCAACAGGGCTTCTGCCTCATCTTGTCCGGTTGCTGATAGATCGCCTTCCGATCACTAAAGTTGTTAACAACACTTAGAGTAAACATTTACTTTTAAGATCTTGGGCTCACGGGTAGCTTCAGTGCCACTCCTTCCTCCTCCCCTTCTCAGCCTAGCACAGATTGGAACTGGAATCCCACACACCAGTCCATTCGGGAATCTTATCTGGAGACTTCATGTTCCTGGTCCGTGCATTGTGATGCTTTGCCCTGGGTTCAAGTGAATTAATCTTAAAAAACGACAGGTAAGTATTGCAATTTGCTGACTTTGTCCGGACTCGCTTCTGAAGCCTAAGACTGTTCTTATATAATGGAATCTTCAGGATTCAGTACAACCTCAGGTGGGCTTTGACCAGTGCATATTGGAGCATAAGGTAAAAACATTAACCTCTATATTTTCAGATTTTTGTTTTAAATTCACTCATGGAGATATCGATGCCATTGGCAAGGACAGCGTTGATTTCCCCATTCCTAGATTTTTAAAAAATTCATTTGTGGGGCATGGGTGTCGCTGGCTGGGCCAGTATTTATTTCCCATCCCTAGTTGCCCTTGAACTGAGTGGCTTGCTAGGCCATTTCAAAGGGCAGTTGAGAGTCAACCTGTGGCTCTGGGGTCACATGTAGGCCAGGCCAGGTAAGGACAGTAGATTTCCTTCCCTAAAGGACATTATGTGCGGCACGGTTTCACAGTGGTTAGCACTGCTGCCTCACAGTGCCAGGGACCCGGGTTCAATTCCAGCCTCGGGTCACTGTCTGTGTGGAGTTTTCACATTCTCCCTGGGTCTGCGTGGGTTTCCTCCGGGTGCTCCGGTTTCCTCCCACAGTCCAAAGATGTGCGGGTTAGGGTTGATTGGCCATGGTAAAATTGACCCTAATGTCAGGGGGATTTGCAGGGTAAATAAGTGGGATTACGGAAATAGGGCTTGGATGGGATTGTGATTGGTGCAGTCTCGATGGGCTGAATGGCCTCCTTCTGCATTGTAGGGATTCTACGATCCAGTGATCCAGATGGTTTCATGGTCATCAGTAGATTCTTAATTCCAGATATTTTTTATTGAGTTCAAATTCCACCATCTGCCGTGGCGGGATTCGAACCCGGGTCCCCAGAGCATTAGCTGAGTTTCTGGATTACGGCTCTAGCGATAATACCACTAGGCCATTGACTCCCCTAGATGTCCTTAAGAATGTGGTGGTGAGCCGCCTCTTGAACTGCTGTAGTCCGTGCGGCAAAGCTGGTTCTCCAGATAGGTAAGGGAGTTCCAGTATGTTGACCCAGCCATGGTGAAGCAACAGTACATGTACAAGCACTGCTGGACGCAAACCCAGGCTCGATCCTGATAGAGTCAGAAGCAACAGCATCCCAGCGGGTGAAGCATTAGTGCCTGGGGACTACAGACCAAGATGCCCCTGGATCTCTTGCTGAGTTACCTGACTTCAACACCAGGGGTGGCACAGTGGTTAGCACTGCTGCCTCACAGCGCCAGGGACCCGGGTTCGATTCCCGGCTTGGGTCACTGTCTGTGCGGAGTCTGCACGTTCTCCCCCGTGTCTGCGTGGGTTTCCTCCCGGGTGCTGCAGTTTCCTCCCCCAATCCAAAAGACGTGCTGGTTAGGGTGCATTGGCCGTGCTAAATTCTCCCTCAGTGTACCCGAACAGGCGCCGGAGTGTGGCGACTAGGGGATTTTCACAGTAACTTCATTGCAGTGTTAATGTAAGCCTACTCATGATACTAATAAATAAACTTTAAACATCGAAAACCTTGCTTTGTGGTTAGTTACAAATTTCTGTTTTCTCACTTTATCTCAGGAATTTCTCCAATCCTCAGCTCTTTCCAAATCCCTGTAACGAGACCTTCTTCTTCCTGTCAGTGACATCAAAAACCCTCAGGGTAAATTGCTGTTGTTAAACTGTGATCTTGACCAGTGAGTTCTAGGGGGATACTAAATCCACTGTTTACTCTGTCCCAGTTACCAGCTACTAGCAAGTATCCGACGAACAGAACACGGTACAGTCCCAAGTGTTGTGCTGAGCTTCACGCAGGCCGACATGAACAGAAGGAGGAGTGAGTGCTTGGTTCCTGCCAATGACTCGGAGAGAAGAAGGTCCATCTTAAACAAAGCAAGAACCACCAGCCTTCCTGCAACAAGCAAAGTAACGACAGAGGTAAAGCCTGACCCAACTCAAACAGGAGAGTGACGCAGAGAGACCGTCTCATTTCTAAGTTACGAATTTTACTTCGGTTTCTCTGATGTTCCCTCGAGGCCCAAACCTCCCAGGTTGCTCCCAAGTTGGAGTTAAACCAACTCTGGCAACTAAGAGGTTCAGAAATGCTGTCTCGGGATGAAGCTCTCTTGTATTATCTTAGTGATGCGCTATCAATTAGGCAAAAGACTACTTGTGTGCCAATACAACTGTAGGCTTTTATTCATAACAGAATCAGGAGCACATCCCAATAGGTAACCGACCCGAACTGAACAAGGGGGAGGAGACAGCCACCTTTATACTAGGTGACAAGGGGAGGAGCCGAGCCGGCAGGGGGTGTGTCCAGGCATAACAAACACACAACGTTGGTCCAGGTAGGACAAAGGCACAACTGAAGTCCACCACACTTAGTGTGGCAGATACTTATCGAATCATACTGCACAGAGGAGGCCATTTGGCCCATTGTCCCTATTCCTTGAATTTGTCCCATTTCTCTACCCTTTTCCCAAACCTTACAGAAGTTTCTTTTTCAAGTATATTGTTAAAGACAGGAGGGCGGGGGTGTGAGTTCTAATAAGGTGGCACAGTGGCACAGTGGTTAGCACTGCTGTTTCACAGCGCCAGGGACCCAGGTTCAATTCCGACCTCGGGTCAGTGTCTGTATGGAGTTTGCACGTTCTCCCCGTGTTTGCGTGGGTTTCCTCCGGGTGCTCCGGTTTCCTTCCCATAGTGGTACATTCTATTTTGGTGGCCGGATTACTTTAGAAAGTTCTAAAAAGCAACTTTTGATAAGTAAACTCTTGCAAAGGTAAATGAAACTCAGTCTTGAAAGCGTAATAAAATTGTATTTTTTTCGAATAATTTTATTAAAACATTGAAGCGTTAGAATCAAAAACATTACAAGTTAAAAATATTCAGACAAACGTACAATGAAAACAAGACAAATTTCTTTCGGCGGAAAGGAAGGTCTCTGATTTCACCGACACAGCAAATGGGCTATGAGGCATTCTCAAAAGATTTCAGATTTCATGCTAAAAAGCAGAATGGTTATAGTTTTTATCAGATTATACACCCCAGCACATAATTAAAAACAATTTCACTCATTCATTGTTCTGTCAATCTAACAATGGCATGTCCTTCAATCAATTATAGTTTGACACCTTCAAATATTGATCTGTCATTTGTCTGTCCGTTTTACGGAAGTTCTCTCCCAACAATGGCTTCTTACGATTCAGCAGTTCTCTAACCAGTTTAAACCAACTCTAATACCAAATGAAGGCACCTTTATCATTTGGCACTATCCCCCGGCCTGGATATGCATGGATAATTTACTTTGCATAATTTGTGCCTGACTTGTGCTGGTATCTTTCATGAAGTGGAGATGCCGGCGTTGGACTGGGGTGAACACACTTGAGGGCACATTTCCACTCCATCTGACGAAGGAGCAGCGCTCCGAAAGCTAATGGTATTTGCTACCAAATAAACCTGTTGGACTTTAACCTGGTGTTGTTAAAACTCTTACCATCTTTCATGAATACATCTTTCATTTATTGGCATGTTACAAATTCATTTTTTAAAGACATTATTAATATGTTAATTAAATATGTTGTGTTATTCTCAAACCACATATTAAAACATTAGCTGCTAATTATCCTCATGTTGGGAATTTAGAATTAATCAGAATTCTCAACCACATTCCCACAGTCCAAAGATGTGCAGTTTAGGTGGATTAGCCAAGCTAAGTTGCCCCTCAGTGTCAGGGGGATTGAGCAGGGGAAATAAGTGGGGTTATGGGAATAGGGCCTACGTGGGATTGCTGTTGATGTAGTCACGATGGGCCGAATGGCCTCGTTCTGCACTGTAGGAATTCTTGGATTCTGTTGCCCCACTGATCCCGCTGGCAAGATTAGCTTATCCACTGCAAATGGCCTTCTTGTAGCTCCCTTTGAAATTGGTCTGAACCAGATCGTCTGTTTGTCGTTCTTTAGGCATTATGAGGTGTGACATTCCCGAAACTAAGAAGAGGATTATTTTGCTCTGGAGAATGCTGGTGATAACTCCTGGACAGATGGTTCACCATCTTAACTGTCTTTGTTCAGCAGAAACACCCAATTTAAAAATAAGAAATGTCGTGTTAGGTTTCTGTTCCGTGCTAATTAAACCCAAAAACAGATTGAAAGTTACCACTGAATCTGCCTCACCCACCCTTTTAGGTAGTATTCCAGATCAGAATTTTTTTTTAAATTCTGAATTCTATATTTCTTTTGTCAATTATGTTAGGGCAGCACAGCGGCACAGTGGTTAGCACTGCTGCCTCACAGCGCCAGGGATCCTATATGTCTCAATAAGGTTGTCTCTCATTCTTTGAAACTCCAATGAGTAGAGGTCCAACTGACTCAACCGCTCCTCATATGAAATTCCCTCCATATCCGGGATCAACCGAGTGACAATATTCCAATATTCTTTTACAGCTTGGAGCAGAAAAGGGAAGAGCTTCGCTGGGGAATATTTTAAGTGTGGCGCATCCTCCATCTTTCACCTTCGGTGGGATTCTGGTTGCCAGGCGACTGACAAAGAACTTGAAGGTGATTGAAGATGCACATTAGATGTCAAAGAATTCCAAATTCTCCATCAAAGCAAGAAACTAACTTTTTTTTTGTTTGTTTTTAATATTGAAAGGAAAGAGCGGCTTTGAGGCTTGCTGCGAAGACTCCGAAGGTCACCAAAATTATAAATGAACAGGTCTGTAGTGTTCTCTCTCTCATTATCACCAATTCACCAAAGACCCTTAGATCCCCTTCCAAACCCACCACCCCTTCCATCTCGAAGGGCAAGGGCAGCAGATACATGGGAACACCACCACCTGCAAGTTCCCCTCTAAGCCACTCACCATCCTGACTTGGGAATATATCCGCCATTCCTTTGCAGTCGCTGGGTCAAAATCCTAGAACTCCCTCCCTAACGGCATTGTGGGTCAACCCGCAGAACATGGACTGCAGCGATTCAAGATGGCAGCTCACCACCACCTTCTCAAGGGGCAACTAGGGATGGCCAATAAATGCTGGCCCGCCAGCGACGCCCATGTCCCACGAATGAATAAAAAGAAATGTATTTCAGGCAAGGATAGATAAATTTTTGAACAGTAAAGGAGTTAAGGGTTATGGTGAGTGGGTGGGTAAGTGGAGCTGAGTCCACGAAAAGATCAGCCCTGATCTTTTTGAATGGCGGAGCAGGCTCGAGGGGCCAGATGGCCTACTCCTGCTCCTAGTTCTTATGTTCTTCTTCAATAATGGAGCCCTGGGGCTCCATAAATAGAAGTTTAACAACACCAGGTTAAAGTCCAACAGGTTTATTTGGTAGCAAAAGCCACAAGCTTTCGGAGCCTTACATCATGGCTCCATAGATTCACAAGCCTTTGATTGAAGTAATTTCTCCTCATCTCAGCTCTTATCCTGAGACAACACCCCCACAATCTCCCCCCCACCCCCAAACTTCCCCACAACCCCTCCGGCACCCCACACCTGCTTTTAGCTTCCCCGAGCAGCGGAAACACTCTCTCAGTGTCCACCCTATCAAACCCCTTCAGAATCTTGTATGTTCCAACAAGAACGCCTCTCGTTCTTCTAAATTCCAGGGGAAAAAATCAATTCAATTTGCTCATCATAGGTCAACCCCCCTCATCCCAATTTAGTGAACTTTCACTATACTGCCTCCATATCTAGTATATAGTTTCTTAAATGCAGAAATACCACACCTGTCCACAGTATTCTAGATGTGGTTTCATGGTCATCAGTAGATTCTTAATTCCAGATATTTTTTATTGAATTCACACTCTCTGCCATGGTGGGATTCGAACCTGGGTCCTCAGAACATTAGCTGATTGTCTGGATGAATAATGTAGCGATAATACCGCAAGGCCATTGCCCCCCCTAAGAATACAGATGATATTTATCTCAACTCTATTTAACCACCTGTGCTCCCTACTCCTCACCCAACACAAATATGCAGTCTCAGTTCTGAAAGCTTCACTTATCCCCCAAAACCCATGGCCTTTTGAGGGGCAAGCGACTTCCAATTTCTCACTGCCCTTTGTCTGTAAAGGTCTGTAACATTAACGGAGTTGTGTCAGTGCGGGAGGATGTAATCGGCTGGCTTGCTTCTCCCTTTCCAGGTTCCAGCACTTTCCTCGAAACCCCCGAAGAGGTTCTGCACCCTCCGCGCCCAGAACTTCCTGGAGGAATACTTGCCCGGCAAGCTGCTAGCCCTGGGCTACAGTCCCGCCCTCGCCGGGCAACTCTCGAAAGAGATGAGCGATGAAATTAAGGAGTTTGTGAAGGGAACTCTGCCAGCCAGGTACAAGCTGGTGTGCATTGTTACACTGGGTGAGAAGAACAATGCCAACGCCATGCTGAGCAGCCGCGCTCTCTGGGACTCCTACGCTGACACCTATGTTTCACATTGTTATGAGAGTGGTGACATGTTCTGTGTGGCCAGCGTCTTCGCTGTGTACTGTGAATGAGCCGCCCCGGGGCTGAAAGAGTTAAATTACCAGGACAGCTTGTGTTCCCTTTAGTGCCAAAGATTGGTGCAATCGAATTGAGGTGCAAAGGGTAGCTCAGTGTGTGTGTGTGTGTGTGAGTGTAAGAGTGCGTGTGGGTGGGTGGGTGAGTGTGTGTGGCAGTGTGTGAGACCGTGTTTGTGTGAGTGTGTGTGTGTGTGGGTGTGTGTGTGGGCGAGTGTGTGGGCGAGTGTGTGTGTGTGTATGTGTGTGTGGGTGAGTTTCTGTGTTTGTGTGAGTGTGTATGTATGTGTGAGAGTGTATGTGTGTGTGTGTGAGACTGTGTGTGTGTGGGCGTGTGTGTGTGTGAAAGTGTGTGTGTGTGTGTGCGGGCGAGTTTCTGTGTTTGTGTGAGTGTGTATGTATGTGTGAGAGTGTCTGTGTATGTGTGTGTGAGACTGTGTGTGTGTGTGGGTGAGTGTGTGTGTGAGCGTGTGTGTGTGTGTGAAAGTGTGTGTGTGTCTGTGCGGGCGGGTTTCTGTGTTTGTGTGAGTGTGTGTGCATGTGTGTGTATATGTGTGGGTGAGTTTCTGTGTGTGAGCGAGTGCGTGTATGTGAGTGACTGAGTGTGTGTATATGTGTGTGGGTGAGTTTATAAGTGTGTGTGTGTGTGTGTGTCGGCGGGGGGGGGGGTTCATAATATCAAAATTAGTGTTCGGCTGTTGGAAAGAACTGTGATTATTGTTGAGTAAGTGTGTTAAGGTTCAGAGAACCAAGGCGGGTGGATGGGGTTGAGATTCCAATCAGCCATGATCTAATTAAATGGCGTGAGGGGCTGAATGGCCTCCTCCCCTTCCTCCCTTGTTTTCTGAATGTCTGCTCATAAGCCACTCCTCTGATATCTCGCTCGGACGAGTATTCCAAGGCAATGTTCTGGGGATCAGGGTTCAAATCCCACCGTGGCAGAAGGTGAAATTTGAATTCAATAAAATGATGACAATGAAACCATTGTTGGATGTTATAGAACCCATCCGGGGGTATCCAGAACCAGGGGGTCACAGTCTGAGGATACATTTTACTGGGGAGGTGATGGCCTAGTGGTATTATCGCTAGGCTATTAATCCAGAAACTCAGCTAATGTTCTGGGGACCCCGGTTCGAACTCCCGCCAAGACAGAAAGGGGAATTAATAACAAATATTTGGAATTAAGAATCGACTGATAACCATGAAACCATTGTCGGAAAAACCCATCTGGTTCACTAATGTCCTTTAGGGAAGGAAATCTGCCGTCCTTACCCGGTCTGGCCTACATGTGACTCCAGAGCCACAGCAATGTGGTTGACTCTCAACTCCCCTCTGAACAAGGGCAACTAGGGATGGACAATAAATGCTGGACAGCCAGCGACGCCCATGTTTCACGAATGATTTAAAAAAAATTTAGGACAGAGGTGAGGAGCAAGTTTTTTCACCTCGAGAGCAGTCAGCCTGTGGAATTCGCGACCACAGAAAGCAGTTGAGGCCAAACGTTGAATGTTTTCAAGAAGCAAAAATGTGCAGTCCAAAGATGTGCAGGTTAGGTGGATTGGCCGTGCTAAATTGCCCCTTAGTGTCAGGGGGACTAGCTAGCATTAATGCATAGGGTTATGGGGGTAGGGCCTGGGTGGGGTTGTGGTCGGTGCAGACTCGATGGGCCGAATGGCCTCCTTCTGCACTGTAGGGATTCTATGATTCTAAGCAGTTGGATATAACACTTGATCATAATGAATGACGGACCAGGCTCGAGGGCCGAATGGTCTCCTCCTGTTCCTATTTTCCATGTTTCTACACTTCACTCATGTCCTGCAGGGAAGGATATCACCTTGACCTGGTCTGACCTCTATGTGACTCCAGGTCCACAGCGGTTGACTCTGAGAAATGCCGAGTAAGCCACTCGGCTGACAAGAAGGAGGCCATTTAGCCCATCGAACCTGCACCGGCCACAATCCCACCCAGGCCCTATTCCCGTAACCCCATATATTTACCCTGCTAATCCCCCTGATACTGGGGTCAATTTAGAATGGCCAATCAACCTAACCCGCACATCTTTGGACTGTGGGAAGAAACCGGAGCACCCGGAGGAAACCCACACAGACACAGGGAGAATGTGCAAACTCCACAGAGACAGTGACCCAAGGCTGGAATTGAACCTGGGTCCCTGGCGCTGTGAGGCAGCAGTGCTAACGACTGTGCCGCCTCTTTCGACCTGGCTTGCTCTTGACAGGAGCCCACGTGAAATACCACTTAATTCCAAATTCTGACACCACTCCGAGCAGGCTTTGGACACCGTTGCCATTGGCGTGAGATGGGGTGTTGTGAGTGGCTCTCCAGTGTTGCTGGAGTTCCCCAAACACAAGCCTGAACGAGCTTGGATGCAGGGTAACAAGCCCAGACATGCTGGGAAGTATTGACTGCGGCCCTGCCTTTCCAATGGCCGAGGAAGAACAGTGTCAGGCCACATTATGTAGATTGTTCTCCCAGCAATAGGTCACACTGGGGTCATTTGCAGCCAATCAAATACATCATAAAGCAAACACCTTTTAGTCAATGTGCCAGCAATGAGTAAATACTCTCGTTCCTCATGAAGGAAAAAGAGACTTAACTCCGACAGCACCTCCTTCTTCACACCCAATGATTCTATAGTCACTGTTGTAATGTAGCCAATTTACACACAGCAAACTCCTACAAACTGCAATGTGATAATAACCTGCTAATCCATTTTAAGAATTGGCCAGCACGGTGGCAGAGTAGTGAGCACTGCTGCCTCACAACGCCAGGGAGCCAGGTTCAATATTAATTCCTCACATTAAGTTGATCTTTCTCTACATCCTGGCTATGACTATAACACCACATTCTGCACCTCTGACACTCCAGCCAGAACTAATACAGCTCAGTGAGGGAGGCTATGGACCACTGGTATTATTGCTAGGCTATTAATCCAGAAACTCAGCTAATGTTCTGGGGGCCCGGGTTCGAATCCCGCCACGGCAGATGGCAGAATTTGAATTCAGTTTTAAAATCTGGAATTACGAATCTACTGATGACCATGAAACCATTGTCGGAAAAACCCATCTGGTTCACTAATGTCCTTTAAGGAAGGAAACGTGCTGTCCTTACCCGGTCTGGCCTATAGGGCGGCACGGTGGCACAGTGGTTAGCATTGCTGCCTCACCACGCCAGGGACGCGGGTTCGATTCCCGGCTTGGGTCACTGTCTACGCGGAGTTTGCATATTCTCCCGGTGTCTGCGTGGGTTTCCTCCGGGTGCTCCGGTTTCCTCCCACAGTCCAAAGATGTGCAGGTTAGGTGGATTGGCCGTGCTAAATTGCCCCTTAGTATCAGGGGGATTAGCAGGGTAAATGCATAGGGTTATGGGTATAAGGTGTGGGTGGGATTGTGGTCAGGTGCAGGCTCAATGGGCTGAATGGCCTCCTTCTGCGCTGTAGGATTCTATGACATCTATTTGACTCCAGAGCCACAGCAATGCGGTTGACTCTCAATTGTCCTCAGGCAACTAGGGATGGGCAATAAATGCTGGCCCAGCCAGCGATACCCATGTCCCACAAATGAATAAAAAAACCACACAAGGACAGGAGGAAACAGCCAGAGACTTGAATTACCAGTTTATTTAATCACTGACAAATATTTACTGTACAATTGTGTAGGGATGCAAATAGATGATTTGAATAAAAGCTTAATTTCCCTTTCCCCAGTGTCCCTATTGTTCTCTCCTGCTGTCCCTGTGGAGATGCTGGCGTTGGACTGGGGTAAACAAGTAAGAAGTTTAACAACACGAGGTTAAAGTCCAACAGGTTTATTTGGCAGGGGCTTAAGGCTCCGAAAGCTTGTGTGGTGTTTGCTACCAAATAAACCTGTTGGACTTTAACCTGATGTTGTTAAACTTCTTACTGTGTCCCTGAACAGGGCAGGACAACAGGCGGACATGAGAGTTACTTCAAGCCGAGTTGAGGCTGAAACAAGCTACTCGTCTAACGAGTGGGGAGAGTTAATAGAACCAACAATTCCAGACTCGAAATGCTTCCTCTATTCTCTCTCCACAGATGCCGTCAGATCTGCTGAGTTTCTCCAGCATTTTCTGTTTTTGTTTCAGATTCCAGCATCCACCAGTATTTTGCTTTGATCAGATAAAAGGTACTTGGATCGGCGTCTGAAGTGCGGAACTAGCAAGGATATGGATCGGGTGCTGGCAAATGGGATTAAAATGAGTGGCTAGTTTCATTATTCCCCTTTTGGCCGGTGCAAACACGATGGGCTGAATGGTCTCGTTCTGCATTGTAACATCTCTCTCAGTATTGATTTGAACTGACCTGCCAACCTGGTGATGCTTTCTCTCTCTCTCTTTCTCTGATTAGTCCCCGAGACTGGGGACTCAGTGGAAGGGAGGGCAGCACGGTGGCACAGTGGTTAGCATTGCTGCCTCACAGCCCCAGGGACCTGGGTTCGATTCCGGCCTTGGGTCACTGTCTGTGTGGAGTTTGCACCTTCTCCCCTCGTGTCTGCGTGGGTTTCCTCCGGGCGCTCCGGTTTCTTCCCACACTCCAAAGATGTGTGGGTTAGGGGGATTGACCATGCTAAATTGTCCCTTAGTTTCCAAAGACGGATAGGTTACGGGGATTAGCGGGGTTACGGGGATGAAGGTAAGCCTGGGTAAGATGCTCTGTCGGAGAGTCGGCGCTGACTCAATGGGCCGAATGGCCTCTTCTGTACGATTCTATGAAGGTCGGGACTCTGTCCAGCCATTGGCAGCTTTGAGTCCTGGGGTGGAATCGTCCCGTCCCGCTTGCCACAGGAAATGGTGTTCCCGTCCGTTGACCTCAGGCGGGGATTTCTGGCCTTGGGTGGGGGGAGCGTGGCTGGAAAATCCCACCCTTGCTGTCCCAATGCGTTGCAGCCAATGGGTGAATTCCATCCAATGAAGGTTAATGCACAGCAATAAGACACATCTGAGATTGTCACACAAGCTCTATGTTAGTGAGAAGGCAGTAAAAAGGCCGAGGTCCATTTGACCATCCACTGGCTGGACCCTGGTGGAGACGGTCAGATTAGAGTGTCAGCAAAGCCAGGCAGGTTACACTATCCGGTTGAGTCTCAAGTTCGGAATGTTGAACCTTTCGTTTCACTTTCTTTGGCCATCCGTAAAAGAATTTAAACCGGAGAGAGCTCAGAGCAAATGTGGCACTTGGCTTTCACCTGACAGAATAAAATGCAACAAAATTATTGTCCATAACCATCTCTCTGGGCTCCAGTGGACCTTCCGGGATCAATATATCCGTCATCTGTCCCAACTCCACATCCATCTCCTCCCGGCTTAATCAGGAATTCACATAATTATAGAATCCCTACAGTGCAGAAGAGGCCATTCAGCCCATCGAGACTGCACTGACTCTCTGACAGGGTATTTTACCCAGGCCCTCTTCCCCGCACTATTTCCGTAACCCAACATATTTTACCGTGGTCAATCCACCTAACCCGCACATCTTTGGACACTAAGGGGCAATTTAGCATGGTCAATCCACCTAACCTCCACATCTTGGGACACTAAGGGGCAATTTAGCATGGTCAATCCACCTAACCTCCACATCTTGGGACACTAAAGGGCAATTTAGCGTGGTCAATCCACCTAACCATCACATCTTGGGACACTAAGGGGCAATTTAGCATGGCCAATCCACCTAACCTCCACATCTTTGGATACTAAGGGGCAATTTAGCATGGCCAATCCACCTGACCTACACATCTTTGGATACTAAGGGGCAATTTAGCATGGCCAATCCACCTATCCAACACATCTTTGGACACGATAAGGCAAATTAGCACAGCCAATCCACCTAACCTGCACATCTTTGGACTGTGGGAGGAAACCGGAGCACCCGGAGGAAACCCACGCAGACACGGGGAGAACGTGCAGACTCCACACAGACAGTGACCCGAGGCTGGAATTGAACCCAGGTTCCTGGAGCTGTGAGGCAGCAGTGCCAACCATTGTTCCACCGTGCCACCCTTTCCTTTTTCAACATTCCCTGTGTATGCCGATATGTCTCCAAGTATTTGTTGAGCTCATTTTTTTAGCTCCAAGTACCAGAGTTCATTCTTCATTTCTTGTTCCACAAAACAACTCTTCCACCCTCCGCCTCTGCCCTTTGTTATTTTAACCTTACTGCCACCCCCTCCAGTAATCTTTGGGAATACGTTCAGCCTCCTCATAGCTATTCAATATATTGTTCTGATTAGAAACTGCATTATCCCCTGCTTTGCTGATCTCGGGGAAATCTCTCCCCCGGCTCTCTGTGCCAAGGTGATACTGGATGGTGAAATTCGACTTGTCCAGGGTGGCATTACCGTAACTTATGGACTGTCTTTGATAGAGCATGGTGGCACAGTGGGGCAGCACGGTGGCACAGTGGGGCTGCACAGTGGCACAGTGGGCTGGCATGGTGGCACAGTGGGATAGCACAATGGCACAGTGGGATGGCACAGTGGGGCAGCACGGTGGCACAGTGGGATGGCACGGTGGCACTGTGGGGCAGCACGGTGGCACAGTGGGGTGGCACAGTGGCACAGTGGGACAGCAAGGTGGCACAGTGGGATGGCACAGTGGCACAGTGGGGCAGCATGGTGGCACAGTGGGATGGCGCAGTGGCACAGTGGAGCGGCATGGTGGCACAGTGGGATGGCACGGTGGCACAGTGGGATGGCACAGTGGCACAGTGGAGTGGCACAGTGGTTAGCACTGCTGACTCATAGCACCAGGGACCCGGGTTCGATCCCCAGCTTGGCTCACTGTCTGTGCGGAGTCTGCACGTTCTCCCCGTGTCTGCGTGGGTTTCCTCTGGGTGCTCCAGTTTCCTCCCACAGTCCAAAAGACATGCTGGTTAGGTGCATTGGCCATGCTAAATTCTCCCTCAGTGTACCCGAACAGGCGCCGGAGTGTGGCGACTAGGGGATTTTCACAGTAACTTCATTGCAGTGTTAATGTAAGCCGACTTGCGACTAATAAATAATAAATAAACCCCATTTTCCCAGACCTAAAAGTCGTGTTTCTTCATATAGTTTTGCAACCCACAGCCCACGCAAATGCCCCCCACCCCCACAGCCACACAACATGGTCACATTAGTAAACAGCCTCAATTTCTCACCCCACAAATGTGTGTCTTACTCACCAGCATCTTGGAACTGGGTTCAAGGAATCAAGCAGGTGATAGAGGCGGGATTGCAAAGACACGTGCGAGTTGAGGAGTCCCAGGGCAGAATTTTTCCAAAAAATGGCCAAGGCTACAATTTCCCAGGCATTCGCACCGGCGGGATTCTCCAGTCCCGCTGCAGCGAATGGAGATTTGGCTGAGCGCCAGATTCTCCATCCTTGCTTGCAGCAGCGGGGGGGTGGTGGGGGGGGGGTGGGGGGGGGGGGGGTGGTGGCGTGAATGGCTGGAAAATTCCAGCCTAAGTGTCATTTCGGGTGAGAAAACCGATATGATTAGCCCAGACATGCCGACGCGAATCCTAATCTTAGTAATTTTTTGGGAGGGGGCAAGTTTTGCACCAGTTCAGAGAGGGATGGGGCCTAAGCACGCCGGCAAGCCCCACTTCACAGAGATCAACGCCATTTTTAAAGAACGCCCCAATCTTTAATTGAAATTGTCGACCCACTCTCCCCCCATGAACATTAGGGACCCCTCTCCCCAAACAAAGATCACAATAATCGAGGCATTGGGGCACATTGGGGCCCACCCAATGGGTCCCTCTTCATGACCCCATCTTCATGGCCACCCCCCTCAGGTCCCACCCCCTTCAGGCACTGCCAACAAGGCACCCTGGCACTGCCCACTGGGCCAGAGTCAGTGCCAAGGGGGTGGGGCCTGAGTGGGGATGGGGCTATAAATGGGGCGAGAGCTCTGCAGTGGGGGGAGGGAACTCCGCAGAGAGGAGGGAAAGGAGGGGGAGCTCTGCAAGGGGAGAGTTCTACAGGGGGCGAAGGCAAGAAGGGGAGATTTGCAGTGGGGGGAACTCTGCAGGGGGGGAGGCAAAGGGGGAGCTCTGTCGGGGAGGGCTCTGCAGGGTGGGCTGCAGAGAAGCCACAATGCCGGCGACCCATGTTGCCTTGGGGTGGGGTGGGTGGGGGGAGAGGGGGGTGCGGTTTACACTGCCTCAGACGATGTGGGGAGGGAGGGTGATGTCCATGGGGGTGGGGCGGGAGGGGGGGGCGGTGGTGTGAGGCGGTTGGGGGGGAGGGTAGTCTCTCAGTTCACTATGCAATGGTGCCCAAGCAGTCTGCGGCCTGCTTCACTGGCAAGCTTAGGCTACACTCCCCTTCCCCCCCCCCCCCCCCCCCCTGCATTTTCAAACTGGCCCAAAAAAGGGGTCTGAAACTCTCCGGTTATCTAACTCATTTGGCATTCAGATGTTTTGTCGTAAGACATTGTTGAAACTTACTTAGGTTGCTATCTCCCTGTTCCACAATGGGATATCATTGCCTCACTGGCCATTCGCTTTAAAGCCTTCAAACTCAGGGGGCTGTTTCGTAACAGCGTGCTACCTTTTCCCCAATGTGCACCTTGTCTTTGCTTACCTTGGTCTTGGCTGGCACTGAATCAAAACCTTTCGATTTTTTAAGTGTTTTCGTAAATGGCACAACTTGCCTTAAAAAGAAATAAGAAGCAGAATTCAGTGAGGTGATCTTGTCGTGGGCCTTGCCAGTTCAGTGCTTTACAATTCCCTTTAGTCTCTCGATCACATGTATGTTGAAGAGCTTTCCCAGTGGTCACTAAAGGTCCCAGGAAAATATACTGCTTATAACCCAACCCTCCCAAACTAATCATCATTCATACATCCATCTCTGCAAACTGTGCCCAATCCTGTCCCTCCCATGAATACCATTCGAGCCAACACACTCAAACATTGTCCACTCTACACCCAACCCCAACCAGAATAATGCATTCCATCCATGCCCTGTTAGATACCATTCCCACTCCAACGTCGTTGTACTTCCTCAGGCGAGTTGCTGTTCTGAAGTTGTCTCCAATTGCTCAGAGAATGGAATCACCTGGAACCGGACCCTGGCCCCCACCAGTACCGCCCCATGCCCGCACCTATCAGCTGGTTACCTTTCGGGTGCTGGGCGCCTCAGAATCAGCTTTCTCCAGACTCTCATAAACGTCAGTATTTGGTTGCGAGGACACCTTAAAGGGAGAAAGACGTCACCATTGGGAATCATGGCCCTGTCATAGCTACATGAGATTGAAGAGTAAGCCATCTCATCTCCCCTTGTCTCTTTATTCTGCCCAGTTCAGAATTCACACCACTACATTGGCAGGAAGGCCTTATCGGTCATGGCTTAATCCCATCGCGTTGAAATGAATAGCTCCCCCTTACGATGGACAACAGACCTCAGACTCATCTCCCATCCAAGAACAGGAAGGAAACTTGGATAAGGTCATAGGGGTGGAAGGTCATCCCCAATATTAACAATGGAAACACTGGCTGTTACTGGGAATAGAACCAGAGTCAGCTCCCACCTCAGGCCAATGGGTAACTGCACCGGGGGTACAGGTTAAAACGTTCACAGGCTCTGCCCCTGTCTATATCTCCTCAACTGATCCCTGCCCTGACAGTACTCAGGAAACTTGGGCTTTAAGTTTAAAAGTTTAAGTTTGTTTATTAGTGTCAAAAGTAGGCTTACATTAACATTGTAAGGAGTCTTACAACACCAGGTCAAAGTCCAACAAGTTTATTTGGTAGCACGAGCTTTCGGAGCACTGCCCCTTCATCACTCACCTGATGAAGGAGCGGCGCTCCAAAAGCTTGTGCTACCAAATAAACCTGTTGGACTTTAACCTGGTGTTGTGAGACTACTTACTGTGCCCACCCCAGTCCAACGCCGGCATCTCCACATCATTACATTAACATTGCAATGAAGTTATTGTGAAAATCCCCTAGTCGCCACACTTCAGCACCTGTTCGGGTACACTGAGGGAGAATTTAGCATGGCTAATGCATCTAACCAGCACGTCTTTCAGAGTGTGGGAGGAAACCGGAGCGCCCGGAGGAAACCCATGCAGACACGGGGAGAATGTGCAGACACTGCACAGACAGGGACCCGAGCCAGGAATCGGACCCAGGTCCCTGGCGCCATGAGGCAGCAGTGCTAACCACTGTGCAGGTAAGAAGGAGATCGCAGCACTCATGGGTCTGGATGGACCTCTCCACTGTCTGATCCAGGGTGTGGATATTATCTGGAAGCTCCTTCAGATCTTCTCGCAGGTCATGCAGAACTTTCAGCATCTTCCAGCTTACGAACAATTCTCGATGTGGATCATCAACCTGGGCTTCAATATGAGCCTGGCTCCCACAATGCTTTATTGGTTGCCTTGGCGATCACAGTATCTGAAAGCTAATCGGGAGTGCGTGTGGTTTTTTTTTTTTGCAGGTTCTGATCCGAAAAATATTTGTGAACTATATTCACTGATGTGAAAGTATCGGTTGCAGACTGCAGGGGAATACAAGTTTATTTATTACTCACAAGTAAGGCTTACATTAACAATGAAGTTATTGTGAAATTCCCCTAATCACTACACTCCAGCGCCTGTTTGGGTCACTGCACCCTAACCAGGACGTCTTTCGGACTGTGGAAGGAAATCAGAGCACCCGGAGGAAACCCACGCAGACACGGGGAGAACGTGCAAACTCCGCACAGGCAGTGACCCAAGCCGGGAATCGAACCCGGGTCCCCTGGCGCTGTGAGGCAGCAGTGCTAACCACTGTGCCACCGTGACTGAGATCCAAAGATGTGCGGGTTAGGTGGATTGGCCGTGCTAAATTGACCCCAGTGTCAGGGGGATTGGCAGGGTAAATGTGTGGGGTTATGGGAATAGGGCCTGGGTGGGATTGTGGTCGGTGCAGGCTCGATGGGCTGAATGGCCTCCTTCTGCACTGTAGGGATTCTATGAGAGCAGGGTCAAGGTCAGGTGGCGTTTGAAAACCAAGACCCTGTTAACACCCGCTGCCTTGGTTACCACATGAAGTGTGGCCCCACCATGGCAACCAGCTGTGCAGCCCCACCTCAGCAACAGTCAATGGGTTTGGGAGGGAGAGGGAGAAAACAGGCCATAAAAGCCAGCAAAATGGGGAATGCACAAGAGGTCAGAAATAGAGGGGGAGTGGATGCTCCAGAGGGGTTGAAGGAGATTAAAGAGGAGGGATGAGAGCACGGAGAATTTGAAAACAAACATGAGAATTTTCACTTTGCTTAATCAGAAGTCAGTATAATTTTGTGAGCACAGGGCTGACAGGGGAATGGACTTAGAATCATGGAAGAATCAGAGAATCCCTACAGTGCAAAAAGAGGCCATTCGGCCCATCAAGCCTGCACCGACAACAATTCCACCGATCCCTGTAACCCCACTAATCCCCCTGACACAAAGGGGCAATTTAGCATGGCCAATCCACCGAACCTGCACATCTTTTGGACCGTGGGAGAATGTCTGTGCGGAGCCTGCACTGTCACCTGAGGCTGGAATTGAACGCGGGTCCCTGGCGCTGTGAGGCCGTGCCCCTCTGATTTGCAGCGAGCTAAGAGAAAGGCAGTAGAGTTTTGAATGACTTCAGGCTTACAGAGGGTAGAATGTGTGAGAGCAGCCAGAAGTGCATTGGAATAGTCTAGTCTAACAAAGGCACATCTAACAGCGGATGAGGCTGGAAGGGGCGGCACGGTGGCACAGTGGTTAGCACTGCCGGCTCACAGCGCCAGCGACCTGGGTTCAATTCCCGGCCTTGGGTCACTGCCTGTGCGGAGCCTGCACATTCTCCCCGTGTCTGCGTGGGTTTCCTCTGGATGCTCTGGTTTTCTCCCACAGTCCAAAGATGTGCTAGTTAGGTTGATTGACCAGGCTAAATTGACCCTTAGTGTCGAGGAATTAGCAGGGTAAATACGTGGGGTTGCGGGAATAGGGCCTGGGTGGGATTGTGGTCGGTGCAGGCCTCCTTCTGCACTGTAGAGATTTTATGATTCATAATGGGGTCGAATGTGACACCAAGGTCGCAAAAAAACTGGTTTAATCTCTGACTATTGGTGGGGCGAAGGGTGGAGTCTAGGAAACAAATGTGCATGGGATCAGTGACGTCTTCCTGCTGGAATGGGTGAGCACCGTGTTGGTCCCAGCACAGGGAGACAGAGCGGTGATTCACAGAATGTCCCTGATTGGAAACAGTGTCTGAAAGTCCCAGGTGAACATTGTGCTCCCTCATTCACATTCACACTGAAGGGAGGTGATGGCCTAGTGGTATTATCACTAGTCGATTCATCCAGAAACCCAGCTAATGCTCTGGGGACCCGGGTTCAAATCCCGCCACGGCAGATGGTGGAATTTGAATTCAATTTAAAAAATTTGGAATTAAGAATCTACTGATGACCATGAAACAATTGTCGGAAAAACCCATCTGGTTCACCAATGTCCTTTAGGGAAGGAAATCTGCCATCCTGACCTGGTCTGGCCTACATGTGATTCCGGAGCCACAGCAATGTGGTTGACTCTCAACTGCCCTCTGAAATCATAGAAACCCTACAGTACAGAAAGATGCCATTCGGCCCATCGAGTCTGCACCGACCACAATCCTACCCCCATATCCTTACATATTTTACCCGCTAATCCCTCTAATCTACGCATCCCAGGACACTAAGGGGCAATTTTAGCACGGCCAATCAACCTAACCCGCACATCTTTGGACTGTGGGAGGAAACTGGAGCACCCGGAGGAAACCCACGCTGACACGAGGAGAAACTCCACACAGACAGTGACCCAAGCTGGGGATCGAACCCAGGTCCCTGGTCCGCTGTGCTACCGTGCCGCCCAAATGGCCCTAGCAAGCCACATGAAGGAAGTTCACCACCACCTTCTCAAGGGCAACAAGGGATGGGCAATAAATGCTGGCCTAGCCAGCGAGGCCCATGTCCCACAAATGAATGAAAAATAATCACTCACCATGTACACTGGTTCTCCTACCTCTGGCCTTGCCACTCTGCGCCTTCTTTTGAACTGAAAGAAAAGAGGGGCAACCGTGATTGACAGATCCGGTCGCCTTCACCTCACTGCCAACAAAAGCACCAAAGATTGGAGACATCGGAAGTCAGGTCTGTAGAGCAACGAGACGTCAGCCACTCAAGTAAGAGTCTGAGAAACTCAAACGTTAAGCAACAGATTCTGTTTCTGTGCAGATGCTGCCTGACCTGATGAGAGTTTGTGCCCCAATAGGAAAAAGAAGTTCAGACCAGTTCCCATTTCCCCGTTTTACTGGTGTACCGCTTTGAGGTATACAAGACCAGTTCAGACCAGTTTTCTCATTTCCCCGTTTTACTGGTGTACCACTTTGAGGTATACAAGACCAGTTCAAACCAGTTTTCTCATTTCCCCGTTTTACTGGTGTACCACTTTGAGGTATACAAGACCAGTTCAGACCAGTTTTCTCATTTCCCCGTTTTACTGGTGTACCACGTTGAGGTATACAAGACCAGTTCAGACCAGTTTTCTCATTTCCCCGTTTTACTGGTGTACCACTTTGAGGTATACAAGACCAGTTCAGACCAGTTTTCTCATTTCCCCGTTTTACTGGTGTACCACGTTGAGGTATACAAGACCAGTTCAGACCAGTTTTCACATTTCCCCGTTTTACTGGTGTACCACTTTGAGGTATACAAGACCAGTTCAGACCAGTTTTCTCATTTCCCCGTTTTACTGGTGTACCACTTTGAGGTATACAACACCAGTCCAGACCAGTTTTCTCATTTCCCCGTTTTACTGGTGTACCACTTTGAGGTATACAAGACCAGTTCAGAGCAATATTCTCACTCCCCGGTATATACTGTTTTTTCCGCAGTTCCTCCACTAATATTCCTGCAGCCCACGACGCAGTTTCTTCTGGGACTTGCTGAGAAGTTTTAGTCACCGCAGAAGCGGGGTTGACGTCAGACACTGAGCAGGACCGAGTTAAACCCCAAAGGTACTTACAGCATATATGGCAAGGACTGTCACAATGATCAGGAGGAGCACAACACCGACACTGATCCCAGAGACGAGCCTCGTTTGTCTGTCAGTCGCACCTGCAACACAGGAGGAACCTCTTTACTCAGCGGGTGGTTAGAACGTGGAACCTGCCACCGCACCAAGTAGCTGAGGTGGATCGCATTTGAGGGGAAGTGGGATGGGTACATGGGGAAGAAATGAATGGGGTATTTTGATGGGTTAGGGTGAACTGGGGTGGAAGGAGGCTGGTGTGTAACTTCAATACTGGCATAGTTGGGCTGAATGGCCTATTTCTGTGCTGTACATTCTGTCGTTCTATAAGACCTTAAGATATAGGAGCAGAATTAGACCATTAGGCCCATCGAGTCTGCCCCGCCATTCAATCATGGCTGATATGATTCTCATCCCCAGTCTCCTGCTCCCTCCCGTAACCCTTGATGCCCTTATTGATCAAGAACCTAACTATCTCTGTCTTAAAGACACTCAATGACCTGGCCTCCACAGCCCTCTGTGGCAATGAGTTCCACAGATCCACCACCCTCTGGCTGAAGAAATTCCTCCGTATCTCAGTTTTAAAGGAGCGTCCATTCACTCTGAGGTTGAGTCCTCGAGTTCTAGTCTCTCCCACTAGTGGAAACATCCTCTCCACGTCCACTCTATCCAGGCCTCTCAGTATTCTGTAAGTTTCAATGAGATCCCCCCTCATCCTTCTAAACTCCATCGAGTACAGACCCAGACTCCTCAACCGCTCCTCATATGACAAACTCTTAATTCCTGGGATCATTCTGGACCCTCTCCAAGGCCAGCACATCCTTCCTTAGGTACGGTGCCCAAAACTGCTCGCAATACTCCAAATGGGGTCTGACCAGAATCTTATGCAGCCTCAGCAGTACATCCCTACTCTTGTATTCTAGCCCTCGAGAAATGAATGCTAACATTGCATTTGCCTTCCTAACTGCCAACTGAACCCACACGTTAACCTTAAGAGAATCCTGAACCAGGATTCCCAATTCCCTTTGGGCTTCAGATTTCCAAAGCCTTATCCCGTTTAGAAAATAGTCTACGTCTCTATTCTTCCTACGAAAGTGCATAACCTCACACTGTCAGCGAAGCCTCAGTTTCACCTCTGTCACAAGGTTGAGGGTTCAAACATAGAAACATAGAAACTAGAAGCAGGAGTAGACCATTCGGCCCTTCGAGCCTGCTCCGCCATTCATTTTGATCATGGCTGATCATCAAATTCAATATCCTGACTCCCCCCATATCCCTTGATCCCTTTAGCCCCAAGAGCTATATCTAACTTCTTCTTGAAATCACGCAAGACTCAGTGCAGAGCCTTGAGCATCAAAAAGATTAGGTGGAGACCCCAGTGCTAAACTGGGGGAATGCTGCATTGTCAGAGGTGATGTTGATTTGATTTATTATTGTTGCATGTATTAGTATACAGTGAAAAGTATTGTTTCTTGTGCGCTATACAGACAAAGCATACCATTCATAGAGAAGGAAAGGAGAGAATGCAGAATGGAGTGTAACAGTCATAGCTAGGGTGTAGAGAAAGATCAGCTTAATGCAAGATAAGTCCATTCAAAAGTCTGACAGCAGCAGGGAAGAAGCTGTTCTTGAGTCGGTTGATACGTGACCTCAGGCTTTTGTATCTTTTTCCCAAAGGAAGAAGGTGGAAGAGGGAATGTCCGGGATGCGTGAGGTCCTTAATTATGCTGTCGAAGCAACGGGAAGTGCAGACAGAGTCAATGGATGGGAGGCTGGTTTGCGTGATGGATTGGGCTACGTTCACAACCCTTTGTAATTCCTTGTGGCCTTGGGCAGAGCAGGAGCCATACCAAGCTGTGATACAACCAGAAAGAATGCTTTCTATGGTGCATCTGTCAAGGTTGGTGAGAGTTGCAGCGGACATGCCAAATTTCCTTAGTCTGTTGTCTGTTGGTGTTGTCTGTTTGAACAAAATGCTGAACCGAGGCTCCGTTTATAAGTTTATTTACTAGTGTCACAAGTAGGCTTACATTAACACTGCAATGTTAATGAAATTGCTGGCTCACAGCGCCAGGGACCCGGGTTCGATTCCAGCCTCGGGTCACTGTCTGTGCAGAGTCTGCACATTCTCCCCGTGTCTGCGTGGGTTTCCTCCGGGTGCTCCGGTTTCCTCCCACAGTCCGAAAGATATGTGGGTTAGGTTGTTTGGCCATGACTCTTCGGGTCCCAGGATGTGAAGGTTAGAGGGATTAGCAGGGTAAATATGTGGGGTGACGGGATTGGGCTTGGGTGGGATTGTTGTCGGTGCAGACTCGATGGGCCGAATGGCCTCCTTCTGCACTGTAGAGATTCTATGATTATAGATGGACTGGTGGTGATTTAACCTGAAGATCACCACCAGTCCACCTATACTTCCCCGCATGGTAGGGAATCAGAATCCCGACAGTGCAGAAGGTTAAATCACCACCACTCAGTTCTCCCTCCTCAAAGGGGAATGCAGCCTGTGGTCATCTGGGACTGTAGCAACTTTACCTGGATTGGACCAGCAACAGGGTATCTTAGCTGAAGCCTAATGCTGCCCTCAGTCACCATCCAGACTTCCCTGCAGCACCTGTGAGATAGATAACCCTTACCCGGTCTGGCCTACATGTGACTCCAGAGCCAGGGCAACATGGTTGACTCTTAACTGCCCTCTGAAATGGCCGAGTAAGACACTCCATTCAAGGGCAATTAGGAACAGGAGATCAATGCTGGTCCAGCCAGCGCCTCCCATATCCCATGAATGAATAAATCTAAAATTCTTGGTGATCCACAGCCTCAGGAACCTGGAGATTCCATCATTCCCACTGCTGCCTCAAAAAACCATACAGCACAGAAGGAGACTAGTCAGCCCATCACATCTGGGCCATCTGTTTAAAAGAACTATTCAAGTATTCCCACTGGCCTGCCCTCACCTTATAGTTTTCTCCTTATTTATTCTATTGAAACCCACTCACAAATTTGAACAAATCCTTTAACGTAACATAAGAACATAACATAAGAACTAGGATCAGGAGTCGGCCATCTGGCCCTCGAGCCTGCTCCACCATTCATTAAGATCATGGCTGATCTTTTCGTGGACTCAGCTCCACTTACCCGCCCGCTCACCATAACCCTTAATTCCTTTTCTGTTCGAACATTTATCTATCCTTGCCTTAAGAACATTCAATGAGGTAGCCTCAACTGCTTCACTGGGCAGGGAATTCCACAGATTCACAACCCTTTGGGTGAAGAAGTTCCTCCTCAACTCAGTCCTAAATCTGCTTCCCCTTATTTTGAGGCCATGCCCCCTAGTTCTAGTTTCACCCGCCAGTGGAAACAACTTCCCTGCTTCTAACTTATCTGTTCCCTTCATAATCTTATATGTTTCCATAAGATCTCCCCTCATTCTTCTGAATTCCAATGAATATAGTCCCAGTCTACTCAGTCTCTCCTCATAAGTCAACCCTCTCAACTCCGGAATCAACCTAGTGAATATACCCGCCCCCCCCCCCCCCCCCCCCCCCCACACCCTTCAGTGCCAGTATATCCTTTCTCAAGTAAGGAGACCAAAACTGTACACAGTACTCCAGGTGTGGCCTCACCAGCACCTTATACAGCTGCAACATAACCTCGCTGTTTTTAAACTCCATCCCTCTAGTAATGAAGGACAAAATTCCATTTGCCGCTTTAATTGCCTGCTGCACCTGCAAACCAACTCCTTGAGATTCCTGCACAAGGACACCCAGGTCCCTCTGCACAGCAGCATGCTGCAATTTTTTACCATTTAAATAATAGTCCATTTTGCTGTTATTCCTAGCAAAATGGATGACCTCAATTTACCAACACTGTACTCCATCTGCCAGACCCTCACCCACTCACTTAGACTATCTATATCCCTTTGCAGAATTTCAGTGTCCTCTGCACACTTTGCTCTGCCACTCATCTTAGTGTCATCTGCGAATTTTGACACACTACACTTGGTCCCCAACTCCAAATCATCTATGTAACTTGTAAACAGTTGCGGTCCCAACACTGATCCCTGAGGCACACCACTAGTCACTGATCGCCAACCAGAAAAACACCCATTTACCCCCCACTCTTTGCTTTCTGTTAGCTAACCAATCCTCTATCCATGCTAATACATTACCCGTAACACCGTGCACCTTTATCTTATGTAGCAGTCTTTGGTGCGGCACCTTGTCAAATGCCTTCTGGAAATCCAGATACACCACATCCACAGGTTCCCCATTGATCACTGCACATGTAATGTTCTCAAAGAATTCCACCAAATTAGTCAAACATGACCTGCCCTTCATGAACCCACGCTGCGTCTTACCAATGAGACAATATATATCCAGATGTCTTGCTATTTCTTCCTTGATGATAGATTCAAGCATTTTCCCTACTACAGAAGTTAAGCTAACCGGCCTATAGTTACCCGCCTTTTGTCTACCTCCTTTTTTAAACAGTGGCGTCACATTTGCTGTTTTCCAATCTGTGGGAATCACCCCAGAATCCAGCGAATTTTGGTAAATTACCACTCGTGTATTTGTTATTTCTCCCGCCATCTCTTTTAGTCACTGGGATGCATTCCATCAGGACCAGGAGACTTGTCTACCTTTAGCCCCATTAACTTGCCCAACACTACCTCTTTGGTGATAATGATAGTTCCTAGGTCCTCACCTGCCAGAGCCTTCCTGTCATCAATTTTTGGCATGTTATTTGTGTTTTCCACTGTGAAGACCGACACAAAATACCTGTTCAATGCCTCGGCCATTTCCTCATTTCCAGTTATTACATCCCCCTTCTCATCCTCTAAAGGACCAATGTTTCCTTTCACCACTCTTTTTCGTTTTATATATTTGTAGAAACTTTTGCTATCTGTTTTTATATTCTGAGCTCGTTTGCTCTCATAATCCTTCTTACTTATAGCTTTTTTCGTGGCTTTCTGTTGACCTTTAAAGATTTCCCAATCCTCGAGGTTCCCACTAATCTTTGCCACTTTGTATGCATTTTCTTTCAGTTTGTTTCCCTCCTTTATTTCCTTGGATATCCATGGCTGATTATCTCTTTTTCTACAGTCCTTCCTTATCACTGGTATATACTTTTGCTGAGCACTGAAAAATCAGTTTGAAAGTCTTATGTTTGCCCACACTGCAGGATGGACCTTGGGATTGTTGGCTATTTATTGTTGAACTGCCTGCCATTACTGATGATGATAACTGGTTGAGCAATGAGGTATTGGAGTGCGTCCAGCACACATCCATCAAATCAATCGTCGCTTTCCAGAGGAGGAAATTGAAAAGAAATATGAATGAAAAAAATAAAATTGGGTCCGATTCTGCGCATTTGGGAAAGCAGGAGAGGAAACGAATTGTTAGCGGCGGCACAGTGGTTAGCACTGCTGCCTCACAGCATCAGGGACCCGGGTTCAATTCCGGCCTCAGATCACTGTCTGTGCGGAGTCTGCATGTTCTCTCCATGTCTGCGTGGGTTTCCTCCGGGTGCTCAGGTTTCCTCCCACAGACTAAAGATGTGCAGATTAAATGGATTGGCCATGCTAAATTGCCCTTTGTGTCCAAAGATGTATTGGTTAGGTGGATTGAATCATAGAATCATAGAATCCCTACAGTGCAGAAGGAGGCCATTTGGCCCATCGAGTCTGCACCGACAACAATCCCACCCAGGCCCTATCCCCGTAACCCCACATATTTACCCCGCTAATCCCTCTAACCTACGCATCCCGGGACACTAAGGGGCAATTTAGCATGGCCAATGCAGCCAACCCGCACATCTTTGGATTGTGAGAGCATTTGGAGGAAACCCACGGAGACACGGGAAGAACGTGCAGACCCCACACAGACAGTCACCCAAGCTGGGAATTGAACCCAGGTCCCGAGAGCTGTGAGGCAGCAGTGCTAACCACTGTGCCACCGTGCTGCCCCAATCATGGATTGGCCATGATAAATTGCCCCTTAGTGTCCAAAGATATGCGGGTTAGGTGGATTATCCATGCTAAATTGCCCCTTAGTGTCCAAAGATTTGCAGGTTAGCTGGATTATCCATGCTAAATTGCCCCTTAGTGTCCAAAGATTTGCAGGTTAGGTGGATTGGCCATGCTAAATTGCCCCTTAGTGTCCAAAGATTTGCAGGTTAGGTGGATTGGCCATGCTAAATTGCCCCTTAGTGTCCAAAGATTTGCAGGTTAGGTGGATTGGCCATGCTAAATTGCCCCTTAGTGTCCAAAGATTTGCAGGTTAGGTGGATTGGCCGTGCTAAATTTCCAGTGCTACGAAAATAGGGTGGAGCGGTGGGCCCGGGTGAGATGTTCTTTCAGGGATATGGCACAGACTCGATGGCCAAATGGCCTCTCTCTGCTCTGTTGGGATTCTATAGTTCAGGGAGTTCAGTGCAGCCACTTCAGGCCAAAGAGTCTCTTTCTGTATTGTGAGGTTGTGTGGTTAACTGAAGATGCCTTCAGTACAAAGCCAATAGATACAAACCGGGCTTCAGGGAACCAATCACGTCGACCTGCACCGTTGTGAATCTGGTTCCCAGCCTATTCTCAGCGGAGCAGACGTAGTTCCCCTGGTCACTGAGTGAGATGTTCTCCACTTGGAGTTTCAGATGATTTGTTACTCTGCTCAGCAAGACTGTTCCATTGAGCATCCAAGACATTTTGGCTTTGGGGTTGCTGTTGGATATACACAGCAACTCGAGTGGTTCATCTTCTATCTTCACTATCTCTCCCTCTGGTCTCACTGTGAGATTTACAGGCCCATCTGTAAGAAAAGAGCATCATAAAAACAGGTGGAGAAAAACCATAGCGGGAGGCAATGGTCTAATGGTATTATCATAGAATCCTACAGTGCAGAAGGAGGCCATTCGGCCCGTCAAGTCTGCACCGACCACAATCCCACCCGGGCCCTATCCCGATAACCCCATGCATTTACCCTAGCTAGTCCCCCTGACACTAAGGGGCAATTTAGCATGGCCAATCCACCTAACCCGCACATCTTTGGACACTAAGGGGCAATTTAGCATGGCCAATCCACCTAACCCGCACATCTTTGGACACTAAGGGGCAATTTAGCATGCCCAATCCAGCGAACCTGCACATCTTTGGACACTAGGGACAATTTAGCATGGCCAATCCACCAAATCCACATATCTTTGGACACTAAGGGTCAATTTAGCATGGCCAATCCACCTAACCTGCACATCTTGGGACACTAAGGGGCAATTTAGCATGGCCAATCCACCTAACCCGCACATCTTTGGACACTAAGGGGCAATTTAGCATGGCCAATCCACCTAACCCGCACATCTTTGGACACTAAGGGGCAACTTAGCATGGCCAATCCACCTAACCTGCACATCTTTGGACACTAAGGGGCAATTTAGCATGAGCAATGCACCCTAACCTGCACACCTTTGGACTGTGGGAGGAAACCGGAGCACCTGGAGGAAGCCCACACAGACATGGGGAGAATGTGCAAACTCCACACAGTCACCCAAGGCCGGAATCGAACCCAGCTCCCTGGCGCTGTGAGGCAGCAGTGCTTACCACTGTGTTGCCATGCTGCCCAATTTATTGCGAGACTTTTCTTCCAGAAACATTCTTTCTCACTCAAGACATAATTCACCTAAGAAATTGACTGGTTTACAATATCCCAGCGGTCACTAAATAGTCAAGAAACAACATGCAGCCCACCTCAGCCTGATAATGAGCCAAGCACACCAGTAGGACCCGGTCTGTCTGATGTCTGCCTGATAATGAGTCAAGCACACCAGTAGGACCCTGTCTGTCTGATGTCTGCTCGATGCTGAGTTAGGCAATCCCAGCTAGGGCACCCTGAACCTCAGTTCCCCTTAGCTAGGGCAGGTAAGGTTCCTGATCATTATCCAGCAATCCCTGCTTCCAAAGTAGGATCAAACTTGGCAATATTGGTCCCCCATTGCTGGATGGCCTGCTAATGCCCACTGTCCCTATCCTCAGGTGAAGACCAGACACTCGGGAAAGATCACAGATCAGCAGAGAAGGCAGCCATTCGGCCCATCATGCCTGTGCTAGCTATCTGGCAGAGCTATCCAATTGATCTCACTTCCCCTCCACCTCCCCCCCCCACCCCACCCCCCAAACCTGCACCTTCTCTTTCCCCCAGCAAATTCTTTTTAAAATATTTTTTCATGGGATATGGGCATCGCTGGCGAGGCCAAATTTATTGCCCTCGGAAAGCTGGCAATGAGCAATCAAACCCACATGGTTGTTGGTGAACCCACGGAGCTGCTAGTTTTCAAGTACGTAACCAATTCCCTTCTGAAAGTTAGGATTGTATCTGCTTTCAGGTGGCGCATTCTAGATCACAAGCACTTGGAGTGGCACGGTGGCACAGTGGTTAGCACTGCTGCCTCACAGCGACAGGGATCCAGGTTCGATTCCCGGCTTGGGTGACTCTCTGTGTGGAGTCTGCTCGTTCTCCCCTGAGTCTGCGTGGGTTTACCCCGGGTGCTCCGGTTTCCTCCCACAGTCCGAAAGACATGCTGGTTAGTGTGCATTGGCCATGCTAAATTCTCCCTCAGTGTACCTGAACAGGCACCGGAGTGTGGCGACTAGGGAAATTTCACAATAACTTCATTGCAATGTTAATGTAAGTTTAAGTTTAAGTTTATTTATTAGTGTCACAAGTAGGCTTACATTAACACTGCAATGAAGTTACTGTGGGTTTCCTCCGGGTGTTCCGGGGCAGCACAGTAGCACTGTGGTTAGCACTGCTGCTTCACAGCGCCAGGGACCCAGGTTCGCTTCCCAGCTTGGGTCACTGGCTGTGCGGAGTTTGCACGTTCTCCCCGTGTCTACGTGGGTTTCCTCCGGGTGCTCCAGTTTTCTCCTACATTCTGAAAGACGTGCTGGTTAGGGTGCATTGACCCAAACAGGTGTCGGAGTGTGGCGACTCGGGGAATTTCACAGTAACTTCATTGCAGTGTTAATGTAAGCCTTAATTGTGATGAATAAATAAACTTCAATTTTAACTTTTTCCTCCCACAGTCCGAAAGATGTGCTGGTTAGGGTGCATTGGCCGTGCTAAATTCTCCCTCAGTGTACCCGAACAGGCGCCAGAGTGTAGCGGATTTTCACAGTAACGTAATTGCAGTGTTAATGTAAGCCTACTTGGGACACTGATGAATAAACTTTAAACTTAAAACTTACTGCATGAAAAAGACTCGAGACAATGTTTAAAAGCAAATTACTGCGGACGCTGGAATCTGAAACCAACAGAGAAAATGCTGAAAAATCTCAGCAGGTCTGGCGGCACCTGTAAGGAGAGAAAAACGCTGACGTTTCGAGTCCAGATGACCCTTTGACAAAGCACAAAGCAGGCGTCAGCTTTGACAAAGAGTCAACAGGACTCGAAACTTCAGCTCTTTTCTCTCCTTACAGGTGCCGCCAGACCTGCTGAGATTTTCCAGCGTTTTCTCTTTTGGTTTGAGAAAATGTTTGGTGCATGCCCAGGTTTAATTGGGCAAAGAATCAGCACCAAGGAGGGAAAGTGAGAATTGGTCATCCTATCTGTACAGCACTTACATGAAACCTGGAGCTGTAGAGTCTTCGGTATCCTTGTATTTTCATGAGTGATGTAGCAGTTGATGAATTTACTGTGGTCGTTCGCTTGTGGCACAAATGCGATCATGGACATAGCATTGAAGCTTCCATCACAACGAGTTTCGACAGATACCAGAGAGCTTGGCTGCAGCTTCTCCTTGCCTGCATACCAATCCACCAGAATCTTTTTCGGATAAAACCTGATTATATTCAAGTACAGAATGGCAGGCTTGTTCTCTTCCAGTGGTGTGCTCAGGAATGAAACCTGAGAAATGGAGACAGCTTAAACAACAAAAGAGAAAAGTATTAAAGCGCTTTGTTGGACGCGGGAATTTCACAGTAACTTCGCTGCAGTGGGCGATAACTTCAGTCAGGCAAATGGCCTGCTGGAGTATGAACTTCCTGATTGAGTCCCTTTGCCTGGTGTGGAGGGGGGCTGGGGGAGGGGGCGGGTCGGGAGGACGACCTCCTCCTGGGCCTGGCGAGGAGTGCCATCAATAGGTCCAGGCAGCAGGCGATCGACGGGGTCATCCATCCTGACTGTCTGCCCCTCTACCGCGGCTATATTCATGGCCAGGTGTCCCTAGAGAGGGAGCATGCGGTGTCCACGGGCACAGTTCACGCCTTCCGTGCCCGCTGGGCACCGCAGGGGCTGGGGTGTATTATAGAACCCGACAATCACATTTTAATTTGATGTTTTAAGTTTCCTTTCTGCTTTTTGGTTTGGGCTGTTCCCCCTCCTTTTGGGGAGCTGCCCTTTTTGATTTGTCCCTTAGTTAAATTTGATTTTGTCGAATTTGTTGGTACACAAAAATAAGTCCCTGATTGAGTCCGGGACACTAAAAGATATCCCTGATTGGGCCATTAATTAGGACTCAATCAGGGAGCCTCATGTTCCCTATTTAAAGCAGGTGTGTCAGTCTCTCTGCCTGCTGAAGCGGGGAACACACAGGGAGCACACAGGGATCACACTGTTGTATAGTATGCCTTGCAAATAAAGGAACTTTTGATGACGGGACCTTCGCCTCTGTGGAGTTATTACACAGTGTTAATTTAAGCCTCACTTGTGACTAATAAATAAACTTTAACTTTTTACTTTGAAGTAACCCAGCTGTCAGCTCATACATTCAAAGAACAAAGAAAATTGCAGCACAGGAACAGGCCCTTCGGCCCTCCAAGCCTGCGCCGACCATCCTTGCATTTGGACTAAAACCCCTTCTGGGGACCGTATCCCTCTATTCCCATCCTATTCATGTATTTGTCAAGATGCCCCTTAAAAGTCACAGAACCACAGAATAATTCATTAGGTGTCCGGTTTAAATTTAAGATTACTGTTTGTAAAAAGTTGGGAACGTATATTTGTTCTGGTGTCACAACAGTCGTTCTCCATCTCTCATAGATTCAGAGGCGTTTACAGCATAGAAGGAGGCCCTGCGGCCCATCATATCTGCGCCAGTCAACAAGGATCTGACTACACTGATCCCATTTTCCAGTGTTTGGCCATAGCCCTGGAAATTACGGCAGTTCATCCCGATGGCCACCTATTCTCTCTGCGTGTGTTATTCATGGACGAATGATCTATTCACTGAAGCAGCCAGTACAGTTCCAATCTGATAGACACCCAGAAAGGTTAATGCTTCTGAGGAATAGCTCTCGATAGAAGGATTACCTTTTCTCATAGATTCAGAGATGTTTACAGCACAGAAGGAGGCCATTCAGCCCATCGTGTCCATGGCAGTCAACAAGGATCTGACTACACTCATCCCATTCCCCAGCACTTAGCCCATAGTCCTGGAGGTTACGGCTGCGCAAGTGAATATCTAAGTAAATATCTTCAATGTTACGAGAGTTTCTGACTCCACTATCCTTTCAGGCAGTGAGTTCCAGACTCCCACCACTCTCTGGATGAAAAAGTTTCTCCTCAATTCCCCTCTTAGCCTTCTACATCTCACCTTAAACCTCTACCCCCTCTGGTCATTGACCCCTCCACTCATGGAAAAAGTGCCTTCTTATCCACCCCATCCCTCTCAGCCTTCTCTGCTCCAAGGAACACAGCCACGGCCTATCCAATCTCTCCTCATAGCTCAGACGCTCCAGCCCAGGCTGGTGAACCTCCTCTCCAGTGCAATCACATCCTTCCTATAAGGTGGCGACCAGAACTACACACAGTACTCCAGTTGTGGCCTAACCAGTGTTTTATACAGTTCCAGCATGACCTCCCAGCTCTCATCTCACTCCGTGCTGAAGCCACTGGGTCATGCCAGGCGATGATAGCAAGACTACCGTGCCCATCTGCACCCTCACCCAAACAGCTTGGTCGACACCCATGGACACTGAGTTGCTGTATATTTTCCAATCACAACCTGTTGGATTGTGTCCTCGTAATCAGGTCATAGGTGGCACGGTTCGCACTGCTGCCTCACAGCGCCAGGGACTCAGGTACACGTTCTCCCCGTGTCTGCATGGGTTTCCTCCGGGTGCTCTGGTTTCCTCCCACAGTCCAAAGATGTGTGGGTTAGGTGGATTGGCCATGCTAAATTGTCCTTAGTGTCAGGGATTAGCAGGGTAAATATGTGAGGCTATGGAGATAGGGCCTGGAATGGATTGTGGTTGGTACAGACTCAATAGACCGAATAGTCCTGCAGAAGTTAATGGGCAGCTACTGATAACAACTGTTGGTTTGAGTCTTTCTTACTTGGTGCATAGATTAGCAACCTTCCTGCCGAGAGAGGACTCACTGAGCTTCACTGGTCCAATGGGCCATAGTGGGACAACAGCAAAGGCACTGGGTACGATGGGCAGTCGCTATTCAGTGAACCCTGACATTGGCACTTGTGTTCTGTGTCAATCGAGTGTGAAATTACTGTTTCTTCCTGTGTTGCGCGACTGGTGGCCACAATGCTGTGGTCTCCTCTCCTGGATACAGTCCTGGTTCACCGTCAGTTTCTCCTTTGTGTGGCCATCTGTTCGCAGAAGCTAAAAACCAAATATTGCGCTGGGAAAACTGAGACTGCCATTCTGGGAACAACCGGCATCCTGTCCTGTTTAAAAACATGTCCAGAGGACTGGAAAGGAGCTAATATAACACCGCTGTTTAAGAAGGGAAGGAGGCAGCAAACGGGAAATTATAGGCCGGTTAGCCTGACTTCGGTCGTTGGCAAGATTTTAGAGTCCATTATTAAAGATGAGATCGCAGAGTACTTGGAAGTGCATGATAAAGTAGGACTGAGTAAGCACGGCTTTGTCAAGGGAGGTCATGTCTGTCAAATCTGTTAGAGTTCTTTGAGGAGATAACAAGGAAGTTAGATAAAGGAGAACCAGTGGACGTGATTTATTTAGATTTCCAGGAGGCCTTTGACAAGGTGCCGCATAGGAGGCTGTTAAATAAGTTAAGTGCCCATGGTGTTAAGGACAAGATCCTGGCATGGATAGAGGATTGGCTGACTGGCAGAAGGCAGAGAGTGGGGATAAAGGGGTCTTTCTCAGGATAGCAGCCGGTGACTAGTGGTGTGCCTCAGGGGTCGGTGCTGGGACCACAACTTTTCACAATATACATTAACGATTTGGAAGAAGGAACTGAAGGCACTGTTGCTAAGTTTGCAGATGATACAAAGATATGTAGAGGGACAGGTAGTATTGAGGAAGCAGGGGGGCTGCAGAAGGACTTGGACAGGTTAGGAGAATGGGCAAAGAAATGGCAGATGGAATACAATGTGGAAAAGTGGGAGGTTATGCACTTTGGAAGGAGGAATGGAGGCATAGACTATTTTCTAAATGGGAAAATGCTTCGGAAATCAGAAACACAAAGGTTAACGTGCAGGTTCAGTCGGCAGTTAGGAAGGTAAATGCAATGTTAGCATTCATGTTGAGAGGGCTAGAGTACAAGAGCAGGGATGTACTTCTGAGGCTGTATAAGGCTCTGGTCAGACCCTATTTGGAGTATCGTGAGCTGTTTTGGGACCCATATCTAAGGAAGGATGTGCTGACCTTGGAAAGGGTCCAGAGGACGTTCACAAGAATGATCCCTGGAATGAAGAGCTTGTCGTATGAGGAATGGTTGAGGACTCTGGGTCTGTACTCGTTGGAGTTTGGAAGGATGAGAGGAGATCTTATTGAAACTTACAGGATACTGCGAGGCCTGGATAGAGTGGACATGGAGAGGATGTTTCCACTAGTAGGAAAAACTAGAACCAGAGGGCACAACCTCAGGCTGAAGGGACGATCCTTTAAAACAGAGATGAGGAGGAATTTCTTCAGCCAGAGAGTGGTGAATCTGTGGAACTCTTTGCCGCAGAAGGCTGTGGAGGCCAGGTCATTGAGTGTCTTTAAGACAGAGATGGATAGGTTCTTGATTAATAAGAGGATCAGGGCGTTATGAGAAAAGGCAGGAGAATGGGGATGAGAAAAATATCAGCCATGATTGAATAGCAGAGCAGTCTCGATGGGCCGAGTGGCCTAATTTTGCTCCTATGTCTTATGGTCTTATGGTCTAGGTGCATTGGCCGTGCAAAATACTCCCTCAGTACCCAAACAGGCGTCGGAGTGTGGCGACTAGGGGATTTTCACAGTCACTTCATTGCAGTGTTAATGCAATGTGATACTAATAAATAAACTTTAAAACTTTAAACTTTAAGCATCAGACAGTACTGAACGCTGCCCTCCAATATCAAACATCCCAGGATACATTATTTCCAAAAATAAAAGCAAATCGCTGCAGAATCTGGAAATCTGAAATAAAAACAGACAATTGCTGGATAAATTCAGCGGCTGGAATGTTACAGCCTTGCCCGTCCCGAAACGTGTGGAATTCACTCCCACAGAAAGTAGTTGAGGCCAAAACATTGTGTGATTTCAAGAAGAAATTAGATATCGCTCTTGGGGCCAGAGGGATCAAGGGATATGGAGGGAAGAGGGATCAGGATATTGAATTCGATGATCAGCTGTGATCAAGATGAATGGCGGAGCAGGATCGAAGGGCCGAATGGCCTCCTCCTGCTTCTAGTTTCTATGAAACAGTAAAATCCCGCCCGGGTTAAAGGGACTTTCCCATGTCTGCCCCTCGCCCGCTCCGATTCCTGTGGCGGGTGGGGCGCTAAAATTCCGGCGAGCCGGTCTGTGGAGAGAGAAACAGAGTAAATGCTTCGAGTCTGGTTACATGGACGCGAAAAGTTAACTCTGCCTCTCTCTCAACACAGACGCTGCCAGATCTGCTGAGGTTTTCCAGCATTTTTCTGGTTCAGTGGAAATTAGTCCCTACTTTGAAAGCCTCTCTTCCATCCAAATAGGCAACATAGAATCCCTACAGTGCAGAAGGAGGCCATTCAGCCCATCGAGTCTGCACCGACCACAATCCCACCCTGGCCCTATCCCCATAACCCCATGCATTTACCCTAGCTAGTCCCCCTGACATTAAGGGGCAATTTGCCAATTCACCTAACCTGTGCATCTCATAACCCCACATATTCGCCCCGTTAATCCCTCTAACCCCATGCATCCCGGGACACTAAGGGGCAATTTAGCACAGCCAGTCCACCCAACCTTCACATCTTTGGACACAAAGGGACAATTTAGCATGGCCAGTCCACCCAACCTGCACACCTTTGGACTGTGGGAGGAAAACGGAGCACCCGGAGGAAGCCCATGCAGACATGGGGAGAACGCGCAGACTCCACACAGACAGTGACCCCATCCGGGAATCGAACCTGGGTCCCTAGTGTTGTGAGGCAGCGGTGCTAACCACTATGCCACTGTGCCACCCCGATGGCTGCACAGTCACTATGGGGACCTGATTTCAGCACTCACCTTTGATAATCAGCTGTGATATGTCAGGCTCTCTTTTATATCCAATTCTGGAACAGAAATAGAATCCAGCATCTGACCCGATTAATCCTCTGATGTGCAGTTGGGCAGTGTGAAGGGAAATTATTGAGCTCGAATAATGAAAAAAGGAAGCACATCGGTTTAAATCGGAGGTGTTTGCAATGATTGCGACCCTTTTTCGGTCATTGGCGTGTTTGTAATATGACCATTGCAGGGATGACATCTCAGCCACCTTTGCTTTGGAGAATTGTGTAGATATTTTGGGTGCCAAAGTCGGTTTCTGGATGGCATCTGCGTACTTGCAGCTGATTACCACATCTTTGTTTAGTTCACCAGAGATTACCTTCTTAAGTTGTGCATTGCTACCAATGTTCCCTGGAATACAAATTAAAATTTACAGCGGGATAGAACGGGCATTTAAATAAAATAATCACAGCGCACGCCATCACATGACCAAAGCAAAATAACGCAGATGCTGAAAATCTACAACATAAATAGAAAATGCTGGAAATACTCAGCAGGTCAGGCAGTATCTGTGGAGGGAGGACCAGAGTTTGTTTCAGGCCTGTTTCATCAGAACCTTTCATTTAAACGATCAATTTTAAAAAATGTATTCATGGGACATGGGTGTCGCTGACTGGGCCAGTATTTATTGCCCATCCCTAGTCGCCCTTGAACTGAGTGGCTTGCTGGGCCATTCCAGAGGGCAGTTAAGAGTCAACCACATTGCAGCATGGTGGCACAGTGGTTAGCACTGCTGTCTCAGAGCGCCAGGGACCCGGGTTCAATTCCCGGCTTGGGTCACTGTCTGTGTGGAGTTTGCACATTCTCCCCCATGTCTGCGTGGGTTTCCTCCGGGTGCTCCGGTTTCCTCCCACAGTCCGAAAGACGTGCTGGTTAGGTGCGTTGACCTGAACAGGCGCCGGAGTGTGGCGACTAGGGGAATTTCACAGTAACTTCATTGCAGTGTTAATAGAACATAGAACAGTACAGAACAGTACAGGCCCTTCGGCCCTCGATGTTGTGCCGCGCTTTGCCCGAAACCAAGATCAAGCTATCTCACTCCCTATCATCCTGGTGTGCTCCATGTGTCTATCCAATAACCGCTTGAAAGTTCCTAAAGTGTCCGACTCCACTATCAAAGCAGGCAGTCCATTCCACACCCCAACCACTCTCTGAGTGAAGAACCTTCCTCGGACATCCCTCCTGTATCTCCCACCATGAACCTTATAGTTATGCCCCCTAGTAATAGCAACATCCACCCGAGGAAATAGTCTCTGAACGTCCACTCTATCTATCCCCCTCATCATCTTATAAACCTCTATTAAGTCGCCTCTCATCCTCCTCCGCTCTAAAGAGAAAAGCCCTAGCTCCCTCAACCTTTCCTCACAAGACCTACCCTCCAAACCAGGCAGCATCCTGGTAAATCTCCTTTGCACTCTTTCCAATGCTTCCGCATCTTTCTTATAGTGAGGTGACCAGAACTGCACACAATATTCCAAATGTGGTCTCACCAAGGTCCTGTACAGTTGCAGCATAACCCCACGGCTCTTAAACTCAAACCCCCTGTTAATAAACGCTAACACACTATAGGCCTTCTTCACGGCTCTATCCACTTGAGTGGCAACCTTCAGAGATCTGTGGATATGAACGCCAAGATCTCTCTGTTCCTCCACATTCCTCAGAACCCTGCCGTTGACCCTGTAATCCGCATTCAAATTTGTCCTACCAAAATGAATCACCTCACTTATCAGGATTAAATTCCATCTGTCATTTTTCAGCCCAGCTCTGCATCCTATCAATGTCTCTTTGCAGCCTACAACAGCCCTCCACCTCATCCACTACTCCACCAATCTTGGTGTCATCAGCAAATTTCCTGACCCACCCTTCAGCCCCCTCCTCCAAATCATTGATAAAAATCACAAATAGCAGAGGACCCAACATTGATCCCTGTGGTACACTGCTGGTAACTGGTCTCCAGTCTGAAAATTTTCCATCCACCACCACCCTCTGTCTTCTATGAGATTGTAAGAAGTTTAACAACACCAGGTTAAAGTCCAACAGGTTTATTTGGTAGCAAAAGCCACACAAGCTTTCGGAGCTGCAAGCCCCTTCTTCAAGTGAGTGGGAATTCTGTTCACAAACAGAGCATATAAAGACACAAACTCAATTTACATGAATAATTGTTGGAATGCGAATACTTACAACTAATCAAGTCTTTAAGAAACCTCTATGAGATTGCCAGTTACTTATCCAATCAGCCAAATCTCCCTCTATCCCACACCTCCTTACTTTCTTCATGCGCCGACCATGGGGAACCTTATCAAACGCCTTACTAAAATCCATGTATACAACATCAACTGCTCTATCTTCATCTACACACCTAGTTACCTCCTCAAAGAATTCAATCAAATCTGTGAGGCAAGACTTACCCTTCACGAATCCATGTTGACTATCCCGGATTAAGCTGCATCTTTCCAAATGGTCATAAATCCTATCCCTCAGGACCTTTTCCATTAACTTACCGACCACCGAAGTAAGACTAACTGGCCTATAATTACCAGGGTCATTCCTATTTCCTTTCTTGAACAGAGGAACAACATTCGCCACTCTCCAGTCCTCTGGCACTATCCCCGTGGACAGTGAGGACCCAAAGATCAAAGCCATGTGTCTAATAAATAAATAAACTTTAAACTTTATTGCTGTGGCACTGGAGTCACATATAGGTCAGACCAGGTAAGGACAGCAGATTTCCTTCCCTAAAGGACCATAGTGAATCAGATAGGTTTTTCTGACAATCGACAATGGTTTCATGGTCATCAACAGATTCCTAATTCCAGATTTTTTTGATTGAATTCAAATTCTACCATCTGCCATGGCGCGATTCAAACCTGGGTCCCCATGAGTTGAGTTTCTGGATTAATAGTCTAGCAATAATACCACTCGGCCATTGCCTCCCCGATAATTGGCTAAGATAATGCACCTTCAGATCACCATGTATTCATGAAAAGTGAACTTTCATAGAATCCCTACAGTGCAGAAGGAGGCCATTCTGCCCAACGAACCTGGACCAACTCTCGGACAGTATTTTACCCAGACTTTATCCCCATAACCCCACTAATCCCTCCAACCTACGCATTTTCGGACACTAAGGGGCAATTTAGCATGGCCAATGCATCTAACCTGCATGTCTTTGGACTGTGGGAGGAAACTGGAGCACCCGGAGGAAATCCATGCAGACACAGGGAGAATGTCTGTAGGAGTTTGCACAGTCACCGAGGTCAGAATTGAACCTGGGTCCCTGGCGCTGTGAGGCAGCAGTGCTAACCACTGTGCCACCGTGCCGCCCAGAATCAATCTCAGGTGATCCTCAATAGCACAGAGGATGCACAACAATCACTCTGTGTCGGGAGCTGCCTCAGAGTGCGTTCCTTAATGATTGCACTGTTTCCTAAACCATTCACAACTCCTTAGCTACTAAAGCAGCCCGTGCCCATATGCAGCAAGAATTGGGCAACATTAAGGTGGTAAATGACGCACACAAGTGCCACGCAATGACCATCCACAAGAAGAAGAAATGTAACCATCTCTCTTTGATACTCAATGGCATTTCCATCACTGAACAACTACCATCAACATCCTGGGGATTACCATTTCCCAGACGTCTAACTGGAGCAGCTATATAAATACTGTGGCTACAGGGACAAGTCAGAGGCCAGGAATACTGCAGCGAGTAACTCACCTCCTGACTCCCCAGAACCCATCCACCATTCATATTCAGGAGTGCGATGGAATGTTCTCATGCCTTGCCTGGATGAGTGTGGCTCAAACAAGACTCAAAAAACTTGACAAAGTCCAGGACAAAGCAGCCTGATCTATTGGCACCCCCTCCACCATATTAAACATTCAATTCCTCCGCCAACGATAAACATTAACAGCAACGTGTACCACAAATGAGTTGAACTCAGCAATTCACCAATACTCTCTTTATAGCACTTTGCAAACCTACCACCTCCACCACCTGGAACGAGAAAGGCAAAGGATACAAGAGAACACCACTGCCTGCAAGTTCCCCTCCAAGTCATACACTATCCTGACTTGGAAATATATTGCTGTTCCTTCACTGTTGCTGGGTCAAATTCCTGGAACTCCCTTCATAGAATCACAGAATCCCTACAGCGCAGAAGAAGGCCATTTGGCCCATCGAGCCTGCACTGACAATAATCCCACCCAGGCCTGATCCCCGTAACTCCATACATTTACCCTGTTGATCCCCCTGACACTACGGGTCAATTTAGCATGGCCAATCCACCTAACCCGCACATCTTTGGGACACTAAAGGGCAATTTAGCATGGCCAATCCACCTAACCTGCACGTCTTTGGGACACTAAAGAGCAATTTAGCATGGCCAATCCACCTAACCTGCACATCTTTGGGACACTAAGGGGCAATTTAGCATGGCTAATCCACCTAACTTGCACATCTTTGGGGCACTAAGGGGCAATTTAGCATGGCTAATCCACCTAACTTGCACATCTTTGGGGCACTAAGGGGCAATTTAGCATGGCCAATCTACCTAACCTGCACATCTTTGGACACTAAGGGGCAATTTAGCATGGCCAATCTACCTAACCTGCACATCTTTGGACACTAAGGGGCAATTTAGCATAGCCAATCCACCTAACCTGCACACCTTTGAACTGTGGGAAGAAACCGGAGCACCTGGAGGAAACCCACGCAGACATGGGGAGAACGTGCAAACTCCACACAGACAGTGACCCGAGGCTGGAATTGAACCCGGGCCCCTGGCGCTCTGAGGCAGCAGTGCTAACCACTGTGCCACTGTGCTGCCCTAACTGCATTGTGGTGTGCCTATACCACAAGGACTATCAAGAAGGGGGCTCTTCATAACTCACTTCTGGGCAATTAGGGATGGGTAATAAATGCTGGCCTTACCATCGACGCTCACATCGCATGTATAATTTTTTGTTTAAATTGTCTCTGGCACACACTGCCTTAGTATCTCGTCAGTTTTCTTGCAATTATATCGATATATAGAAATACTACAAACCCCTAAAGTACTGAAATTTAAAGAGAAAAAATTTTTTTAAATGGGAGCAATCAAACCTGCAAGACTAAATGCCGTCTACCCTCCATTCTGGAGCAGTATGATAATGAGATTAAACACACCAACATTCCCAGGGTATCCCACTCCGTAACACACTGTAAAAAGATCCGGTGACTGACTCAGACAGCTAGACACAGTTAACTGAAGAACGAGTCTACAACTACTCATTCCCGGGCACGAGCCCATTCCCCGTGCTTTCCATTTCCCAAACTCCATTCTCAACAGAGCCTCGGATGTGGAGGGAAAGAGTCCATAGAATCCCTACAGTGCAGAATGAGGCCATACGGTCCATTGAGCCTGCACCGACAACAATCCCACCCAGACCCGATCCTCGTAACCCCACACATTTACCCTGCTAATCCCCCTGACACTAAGGGGCAATTTAGCATGACTAATCCACCTAACCTACACATCTTTGGACATCAAAAGGCAATTTAGCATGGCCAATCCACCTAACCAGCACATCTTTGGACACTAAGGAGCAATTTAGCATGGCCAATCCACCTAACCTACACATCTTTGTACACCAAAGGGCAATTTAGCATGGCCAATCCACCTAACCCGCAAATCTTTGGACACTAAGGGGCAATTTGGCATGGCCAATCGACCTAACCTACACATCTGTGGACACTAAGGGACAATTTAGCATGGCCAATCCACCTAACCTGCACATTTTTGGACTCTAAGGGGCAATTTAGCATGGCCAATCCACCTAACCTGTACATCTTTCGACACTAAGAGGCCATTTAGCATGGCCAATCCACCTAACCTACACATCTGTGGACACTAAGGGACAATTTAGCATGGCCAATCCACCTAACCTGCACATTTTTGGACACTAAGGGGCAATTTAGCATGACCAATCCACCTAACCAAAGGTTAAAAGGATCAAAAAGAAAGTCAGAAAGTCAATCTTGTACCTGCGAAATAGAGACCAGTGATAGACATGCGCCAAAACCAGACGGAGAGGGCTAGACAATTCATTCTTTGTCTGTGCTGTTCTCCTCCCTTCTGCAAAGTGACTGCAATATACTTCACATGGGAAGAGGAACCTCGGTAGTGGTGCAATTATTTCTTTTGCTGTTTTTGTTCCCTTGTGCAATGAGGTATGATTCAATTTTACTGTAAGATCCTGTTTTGATTTTTTTTTTGTTTTTCTCCCACCATCTGTTTAGCTTTCAATATCTCTGTTCTGACACCAGACCGTGAGCTTTCACATCACCCCAGAACACAGTGGTGGAACAATGGAGGCTGCAGACACCTACACAAACATGTCATGATAGGCGAATGACCCCACCCCTTCACCAAGGCAATTTAGGAGGAATCGGGCATAATCAATACCATCCCACAATTCCTACGCACACCCAAATCAACTTTAACCTTGTTCCATGACCAGGAACTGCCGTAACCGACTAAGGCAATTTGGTACCAACAAGTCCTTCTTTTTTCCAGATCGGACTGTTTCGGTCACAATATGGGCAGCACGGTGGCGCAGTGGTTAGCACTGCTGCCTCACTGCGCCAGGGACCCGGGTTCGGTTCCGGTCTGTGTGGAGACTGCACATTCTCCCCATGTCTGCATGGGTTTCCTCTGGGTGCTCCGGTTCCCACGCACTGTCCAAAATGTGCAGGTTAGGTGGATTGGCCATGCTAAATTGTCCTTTAGTGTCCAAAGATGTGCAGGTTAGGTGGATTGGCCATGCTAAATTGTCCTTTAGTGTCCAAAGATGTGCAGGTTAGGTGGATTGGCCATGGTAAATTGCCCTTTAGTGTCCAACGACGTGCAGGTAAGGTGGATTGGCCATGCTAAATTACCCCTTAGTGTCCAGAAATGTGCGGGTTAGGTGGATTGGCCATGCTAAATTACCCCTTAGTGTCCAAAGATGTTACGGTTAGGTGGATTGGCCATGCTAAATTGCCCCTTAGTGTCCAAAGGTGTGTAGGTTAGGTGGATTGGCCATGCTAAATTGCCCCTTAGTGTCCAAAGATGTGTAGGTTAGGTGGATTGGCCATGCTAAATTGCCCCTTAGTGTCCAAAGATGTTAAGGTTAGGTGGATTGGCCATGCTAAATTGCCCCTTAGTGTCCAAAGATGTGCGGGTTAGGTGGATTGGCCATGCTAAATTGCCCCTTAGTGTCCAAAGATGTGTAGGTTAGGTGGATTAGCCATGCTAAATTGCCCCTTAGTGTCCAAAGATGTGTAGGTTAGGTGGATTGGCCATGCTAAATTGCCCCTTAGTGTCCAAAGATGTGTAGGTTAGGTGGATTGGCCATGCTAAATTGCCCCTTAGTGTCCAAAGATGTTAAGGTTAGGTGGATTGGCCATGCTAAATTGCCCCTTAGTGTCCAAAGATGTGCGGGTTAGGTGGATTGGCCATGCTAAATTGCCCCTTAGTGTCCAAAGATGTGTAGGTTAGGTGGATTAGCCATGCTAAATTGCCCCTTAGTGTCCAAAGATGTGTAGGTTAGGTGGATTGGCCATGCTAAATTGTCCTTTAGTGTCCAAAGATGTGCAGGTTAGGTGGATTGGCCATGCTAAATTGTCCTTTAGTGTCCAAAGATGTGCAGGTTAGGTGGATTGGCCATGGTAAATTGCCCTTTAGTGTCCAACGACGTGCAGGTAAGGTGGATTGGCCATGCTAAATTACCCCTTAGTGTCCAGAAATGTGCGGGTTAGGTGGATTGGCCATGCTAAATTGCCCCTTAGTGTCCAAAGATGTGTAGGTTAGGTGGATTAGCCATGCTAAATTGCCCCTTAGTGTCCAAAGATGTGTAGGTTAGGTGGATTGGCCATGCTAAATTGCCCCTTAGTGTCCAAAGATGTGTAGGTTAGGTGGATTGGCCATGCTAAATTGCCCCTTAGTGTCCAAAGATGTGTAGGTTAGGTGGATTGGCCATGCTAAATTGCCCCTTAGTGTCCAAAGATGTGTAGGTTAGGTGGATTGGCCATGCTAAATGTACAAGGTTACGGGGATTCAGCGGAGGGGAGGGCCTGGGTGGGTTGTTCTTTCGGAGAATCAATGCAGACTCAATGGGCCAAATGGCCTCCTTCTGTAGGGATTCTATGGTAATAGGGATTGAACGATTGGGTTAGATGCCAGTTCAAACCATTGACAGACAAATGCCGATCAACTGGGGAGAGCGAGTAGATTCATAGTTGTATGTTCCTCCCTTGTACCAAGTGACTGTGCACATTGCACCTCAGTGATGGTGCAATGATTTCTTTTACAGCTGTTATCCCCTTGTGCAATTCAATTTTACCGTAAGATCCTGTTTAGATCACATTTTTCTGAGTTACAGAATATTCTTCTTGGAACTTGAAATCGAAAACCCTTCAGAAATATTTCAGTTCCATTTCCTATCCTTCATCCAACAGTGTAGGGTATCTACACCGTCTCGCCCAGTCAATTGGAACTGTCTGTAGAAACCAAGTCTTACCCCATACAGATCCTATTGCAGTATCTAGTCCTCATTCTAAAAGGGAGTGTTGGACATCATTCTTCATTCTCTCGGGATCTGGTTACAGGAACCAGGTTCAAATCATTGCCGTGTGAGCCTGACCTCATCTGCAGTGTACACATTGAACAGGTATTCATAAGGACTCCAATTTCAGCTGATGTCACACCCACGGAGCGCTGAGGAATGACTAATCCAAAGCTGTGTAAGAATGTGGTGTATAATAAAGGAAGTGCTGGGTGGTGCAAAAACTTACCATCAATTTCCCGAAAAGAGGCCGAAAGTGTTCCATCCTGGTGCCAAGTGGTTCATTGGCAGTGCAGATCCTTTCTCACTCGAGCCATAATTCACCGAAGGAATTGACCGATTTACGATATCCCAGCAGTCACTACACTCGTCATGAAACAAAACGTGCAGCCCACTCGGGGAGTCGGGGGGTGGGGGGGGGAGGTGATGGCCTAGTGGTATTATCGCTAGACTATTAATCCAGAAACTCAGCTAATGTTCTGGGGGACCCGGGTTCGAATCCCGGCACGGTGGATGGTGGAATTTGAATTCAATTTAAAAAATCTGGAATTAAGAATCTACTGATGACCATGAAACCATTGTCGATTGTCAGAAAAAAACCCATCTGGTTCCCTCATGTCCTTTAGGGAAGGAAATCTGCCGTCCTTACCCGGTCTCGCCTACATGTGACTCCAGAGCCACAGCAATGTGGTTGACTCTCAACTGCCCTCGGGTAACTAGGGATGGGCAATAAATGCTGGCCCAGCCAGCGGCACCCATGTCCCACGAGTGAATAACAAAAAACTTCAAATTTGTGCCCAAGCACATAATGAATGATGCATGCCAAAACTGTGAATGATGCATCCTCCCATTGGGACCAAAGACATTGACTTCAAGGAAATAAATGGAGAAAGGAATAAACTCATTAACGATAGTCAGCATGGTTTTGTGAGAGGGAGGTCATGCCTCACTAACCTGGTGGAGTTTTTTGAAGAAGTGACCAGAATGGTTGATGAGGGAAGGGCCGTGGATGTCGTCTATATGGACTTTAGTAAAGCGTTTGACAAAGTCCCTCATGGTAGGTTGGTGCAAAAGGTTGGATCTCATGGGATAAAGGGGGAGGTGGCTAGATGGGTGGAGAACTGGCTTGGTCACAGAAGACAGAGGGTGGTAGTGGAAGGGTCTTTTTCCGGCTGGATGCCTGTGACTAGTGGTGTTCCGCAGGGCTCTGTATTGGGACCTCTGCTGTTTGTGATTTATATAAACGATCTGGAAGAAGGTGTAACTGGGGTGATCAGTAAGTTTGCAGACGACACGAAAATGGCAGGACTTGCAGATAGTGAGGAACATTGTCAGAGGCTACAGAAGGATATAGATAGGCTGGAAATTTGGGCAAAGAAATGGCAGATGGAGTTCAATCCAGATAAGTGCGAAGTGATGCATTTTGGTAGAACTAACGTAGGGGGGAGCTATACAATAAATGGCAGAACCATAAAGGGTGTAGATACGCAGAGGGACCTGGGTGTGCAAGTCCACAGATCCTTGAAGGTGACGTCACAGGTGGAGAAGGTAGTGAATAAGGCATATGGCATGCTTGCCTTTATAGGACGGGGCATAGAGTATAAAAGTTGGGGTCTGATGTTGCAGTTGTATAGAACATTGGTTCGGCCGCATTTGGAATACAGTGCCCAGTTCTGGTCGCCACACTACCAGAAGGATGTGGAGGCTTTAGAGAGAGTGCAGAGGAGGTTTACCAGGATGTTGCCTGGTATGGAGGGGCTTAGTTATGAGGAGAGATTGGGTAAACTGGGGTTGTTCTCACTGGAAAGACGGAGGATGAGGGGTGACCTAATAGAGGTGTATAAAATTATGAAAGACATAGATAGGGTGAACGGTGGGAAGCTTTTTCCCAGGTCGGTGGTGACGTTCACGAGGGGTCATAGGTTCAAGGTGAGAGGGGGGAGGTTTAACACGGATATCAGAAGGACGTATTTTACACAGAGGGTGGTGGGGGCCTGGAATGCGCTGCCGGGCAAGGTGGTGGAGGCGGACACACTGGGAACGTTTAAGACTTATCTAGATAGCCACATGAATGGAGTGGGAATGGAGGGATACAAAAGAATGGTCTAGTTTAGACCAGGGAGCGGCGCGGGCTTGGAGGGCCGAAGGGCCTGTTCCTGTGCTGTATTGTTCTTTGTTCTTCACCTACAAAGAGCCTTATTGAAAGCCCCTAAGGATGGCACGGTGGGCACAGTGGTTAGCACTGCTGCCTCACAGGGTCAGGCACCCGGGTTCGATTCTCGGCCTTGGGTGACTGTGTGGAGTCTGCACGTTCTCCCCCGTGTCTGCGTGGGTTTCCTCCGGGTGCTTCAGTTTCCTCCCACAGTCCAAAGATGTGCAGGTTAGGTGGATTGGCCACGTTAAATTGCCCCATAGTGTCAGGGGGACTAGCTAGGGTAAATGCATGGGGTTATGGGGATAGGGCCTGGGTGGGATTGTGGTTGGTGCAGACTCGAGGGGCCAAATTGCCTCCTTCTGCACTGTGGGATTCTATGATTCTACCCCATCTCTGCATGGGTTTCCTCCGGGTTCTCCGGTTCCATCTCACAGACTGAAAGATATGCTGGTTAGATGCATTGATTTGATTTGATTTATTATTGTCACATGTATTAACATACAGTGAAAAGTATTGTTTCTTGCACGCTATCCAGACAAAACATACCATTCATAGAGAAGGAAATGAGAGAGTGCGCAGAATGTAGTGTTACGGTCATAGCTAGGGTGTAGAGAAAGATCAGCTAGGTGCAAGGTAAGTCCATTCAAAAGTCTGACAGCAGCAGGGAAGAAGCTGTTCTTGAGTCGGTTGGTACGTGACCTCAGACTTTTGTATCTTTTTCCCGAAGGAAGAAGGTGGAAGAGAGAATGTCCGGGGGGCGTGGCGTCCTTAATTATGCTGGCTGCTTTCCCGAGGCAGCGGGATGTGTAGGCAGAGTCAATGGATGAGAGGCTGGTTTGCATGATGGATTGGGCTACATTCATGACCTTTCAGAACATAGAACAGTACAGCACAGAACAGGCCCTTCGGCCCACGATGTTGTGCTGAGCTTTATCTGAAACCAAGATCAAGCTATCCCACTCCCTATCATCCTGGTGTGCTCCATGTGCCTATCCAATAACTGCTTAAATGTTCCTAAAGTGTCTGACTCCACTATCACTGCAGGCAGTCCATTCCACACCCCAACCACTCTCTGCGTAAAGAACCTACCTCTGATATCCTTCCTATATCTCCCACCATGAACCCTATAGTTATGCCCCCTTGTAATAGCTCCATCCACCCGAGGAAAGAGTCTTTTGTAGTTCCTTGTGGTCTTTTGGGCAGAGCAGGAGCCATACCAAGCTGTGATACAACCAGAAAGAATGCTTTCTATGGTGCATCTGAGCCATGCTAAGTTCTCCCTCAGTGTACCCGAACAGGCTCCGGAGTGTGGTCACTAGGGGGCTTTCACAGTAATTTCATTGCAGTGTTAATGCAAGTCGACTTGTGGCACTAATAAATAAATATACTTAGAGAAATTAAACTTTGAACATTTATGAATGTGAACTTTAAATTACAAGGAGGTGACAAATGATTGCTTTTATTCTGTCAGCCTGCAGAGGGCAGTGTGGTTGTCTTTGGCCAACTCATCCCATTGAATACCAGCCAATCGGAATCAGTTGGCGTGAGGCCATGGGATCGGATTTGCACTGCGTTTGCGTTTCTTGTTCCAATTTACCAATCTAACTTAATTGGCCTTCAATGAGAGTTACTCAATTCACCTGGGGATTGCTACCAGCTGCTGCTGTGGTCTATGGTCGGAACTAAGGTCCAGCGGGCAAAAGATAGTGCAGCCACTCTGACTCGCCACATTGCAGTGACCCAGGGAGAATCCATGTTTCAATCTGATGAACCATATTTCGAACCGGATTTCGCAGTCAGTAGCCGAGGCCTTCCCTGCACACTCCTGCTCAAAACAAAGTTCTCACGGGATATTGAGCGCGGCCTTGCTCTAATCTGGCATCTGTTGCAAAGCAGCACCCCCTCCTGGGGGGGTCTCTGGTGCCTACAAATGGGACAAGAAACCGCAAAAGCTCCAATCAAATTGAAGGAACCTCACTGAGCCACGCAGAGTCTAAACCAGGAAGTTAAATCAGGGAAGATAACTTCATGCACAGAAATCAAAATGAAGGTTGGGAAATACTGGAATTAATCGAGAGGGATAAAATAGACAGACAGAATATTTCTTTTTCAATAAGATCCAGTTCTCATAACACATTCCAATAGCAACTACCATGGAATAACAAGTGGAACTTCAGCTAATTTCCCTTTCCCATCCTATCCCATCCCTTCTGTAATAGTCGAGGGCACCATGATGTGGCTTGAATCAACAAAGTTTGATTGCCAACAATGGGAATAAGATATACAACAAAGTCAGACTGAATTACAATTCAACCGTTCTACTCGACTCTCTATAATTTTTGATTTATTTATTAGTGTCACAAATAGGCTTACATTAACACTGCAATGAAGTTACTGTGAAAAATCCCTAGTCGCCACACTCCTGTTCGGGTACACTGAGGGAGAATTTAGCACGGCCAACGCACTCTAACCAGCACGTCTTTCAGACTGTGGGAGGAAACCGGAGCACCCGGAGGAAACCCACGCAGACACGGGGAGAACATGCAGACTCCGCACAGACAGTGACCCGAGCCGGGAATTGAACCCGGGTCCCTGGCGCTGTGAGGCAGCAGTGCTAACCACTGTGCCACCATGCCGTCCATATTGGCTTCAACTGCGAAGCTTCTCCTTGACCCATGGTATGATAGATAGATAGATACCCTACAGTGCAGAAAGAGGCCCTTCGGCCCATCGAGTCTGCACCGACCACAATCCCACCCAGGCCCTATCCCTACATATTTTACCCACTAACCCCTCTAATCTACACATCTCAGGACTCTAAGAGGCAATTTTGTTTTAGCACGGCCAATCAACCTAACCCGCACATCTTTGGACTGTGGGAGGAAACCGGAGCACCCGGAGGAAACCCACGCAGACACGAGGAGAATGTGCAAACTCCACACAGACAGTGACCCAAGCTGGGAATCGAACCCAGGTCCCTGGAGCTGTGAAGCAGCAGTGCTAACCACTGTGCTACCGTGCCGCCCCACTGTGCTACCGTGCCGCCCACTGTGCTACCGTGCCGCCCCACTGTGCCACCGTGCCGCCCACTGTGCTACCGTGCCGCCCACTGTGCTACCGTGCCGCTCTCCTGCTGCTTGGTCCAGCTTCCCGCCATGACAATCCATAGGGTCCGGCCCAATCACATGGCCCTTGGGATAGGCCGCACCAGCCCCGCCACATGGGGCCACACAACTACAACTTCCCCAGCTTGGAGCACAAGTGCTTCTGTCAGATTCATGGCCAACTGATGGATCTCCAATCAGACCTGGGGTCTCCTTGCAATTATTGACTCACTGCCACACTGCATTGCCGTAGTCCCACTGGATACATTAATCCAGGGTGTCCTTGAGCTTGGACATTCCAGGGCAATTTTAGGCCTTAAATGGTGCCAGCAAGGCCTGGTTCCAATCAAGGCCAAATTCTTTAAACGTGAAGGGGAAGAGAGAGAGCAGACATGGCTGAATTGGGCGGCAGGGTGACACTGCTGCCTCACAGCTCCAGGGACCTGAGTTCGATTCCCGGCTTGGGTCACGTTCTCCCCGTGTCTGCCTGGGTTTCCTCCGGGTGCTCGGGTTTCCTCCCACAGTCCGAAAGACGTGCTGGTTAGGTGGATTGGCTGTGCTAAATTGCCCCTTAGTGTCCCAGAATGCATAGATTAGAGGGATTAGTGGGGTAAATATGTGGGGTTATAGGGGTAGGGCCTGGGTGGAATTGTTGTCAATGCAGACTCGATGGGCCGAATAGTCTCTTTCTGCACTGTAGGGATTCTATTACTGGCTTGCTTCAACATCTCAAATCCTCTCCATCTGCTGGGACTAAATTCACCATTTATTTTTACATCCACAATATGTTCTCCTCACTATAGAACCTTTCTTAAGGTTTTAGTTTACCTTCACCTAAAGTGTCAACCTTCACACCATCGGCAATGCACAACAATCACTGGGACATCACAGCTAATTATGAATCAAAATTCAGACTGTGTCCATTCCTAAGGGCCAATCCAAGCCATAGCCAATGGCAGTTTGCAGCCTCTCGGTTCACTGAAAGGTCATACAGAGCGACCTTCCCCCATTCCCCTCTGCGGCGCCTGCCCCAAGCTTTAGTGCGTCCCTCAGCACCTAGTCCTGGGTTTTTGAATGTGCCAGTCTGCAACAGTTGGGGACAACTCCTTTCTCTGGAAGACCAACAAGTTTCAGGTGGACCAAAGAGCGTCTTTTACCGAGTTGATGACACTCCAGCAGCAGCTGATACTTGTCTCAGAGTGCTTCCCTGGGAACAGCCCGTAGAGCACAGAGTCCCCGTCACTGGGAACAGCCCGTAGAGCGCAGAGTCCCCGTCCCTGGGAACAGCGCATAGAGCGCAGAGTCCCCGTCCCTGGGAACAGCCCGTAGAGCGCAGAGTCCCCGTCCCTGGGAACAGCCCGTAGACACAGAGTCCCCGTCACTGGGAACAGCCCATAGAGCGCAGAGTCCCCGTCCCTGGGAACAGCCCGTAGAGCACAGAGTCCCTGTCCCTGGGAACAGCCCGTAGAGCACAGAGTCCCCGTCCCTGGGAACAGCCCATAGACACAGAGTCCCCGTCCCTGGGAACAGCCCATAGAGCGCAGAGTCCCCGTCCCTGGGAACAGCGCATAGAGCGCAGAGTCCCCGTCCCTGGGAACAGCCCGTAGAGCGCAGAGTCCCCGTCCCTGGGAACAGCGCATAGAGCGCAGAGTCCCCGTCCCTGGGAACAGCCCGTAGAGCGCAGAGTCCCCGTCCCTGGGAACAGCGCATAGAGCGCAGAGTCCCCGTCCCTGGGAACAGCCCGTAGAGCGCAGAGTCCCCGTCCCTGGGAACAGCCCGTAGACACAGAGTCCCCGTCACTGGGAACAGCCCATAGAGCACAGAGTCCCCATCCCTGGGAACAGCCCATAGACACAGAGTCCCCATCCCTGGGAACAGCCCGTAGAGCACAGAGTCCCCGTCCCTGGGAACAGCCCGTAGAGCGCAGAGTCCCCGTCCCTGGGAACAGCCCGTAGACACAGAGTCCCCGTCCCTGGGAACAGCCCGTAGAGCGCAGAGTCCCCGTCCCTGGGAACAGCCCGTAGAGCACAGAGTCCCCGTCACTGGGAACAGCCCGTAGAGCGCAGAGTCCCCGTCCCTGGGAACAGCCCATAGACACAGAGTCCCCATCCCTGGGAACAGCCCATAGACACAGAGTCCCCATCCCTGGGAACAGCCCATAGACACAGAGTCCCCATCCCTGGGAACAGCCCGTAGACACAGAGTCCCCATCCCTGGGAACAGCCCATAGAGCACAGAGTCCCCGTCCCTGGGAACAGCCCATAGACACAGAGTCCCCATCCCTGGGAACAGCCCGTAGACACAGAGTCCCCGTCACTGGGAACAGCCCATAGAGCACAGAATCCTGCATCACAGAGCTGCTCAGGATGAACCTCAACAAAGAAACCACTTGATCTCACTCCAGAACCTTCTTCGCAAAGGTACATTCCACAAGGAGGTGTGCGACCGTCTCATCGTCCCCGCAGTCACCTCGAGGGCAACGTAGAGATGGAGTGAGACTCTGGACGTGTAGGAAGGATTTGACGGGAAGTTCCCTTCTCACCACCGGCCAAGCCAGGTCTTGGTGCTTGTTTGTAAGTCCTGGTGATGAGGCATTCTGCCAGATGACACTGACAGTCTGCTCAGAGAACCATCGACAGGATCCACCATCTCCTTTTCCCTCAGGGCCTCGAGGGCGTTACATACAGATCACTGCCTGATGGACTTGTGGTCAAAGCTGTTTTTCTGGACAAACCTTTCAACGAGGGGCAGTTGGTACGGCACGGTGGCACAGTGGTTAGCACTGCTGCCTCACAGCGGCAGGGACCCAGGTTCGATTCCAGCCTTGGGTCACTGTCTGTGCGGAGTCTGCACATTCTCCCCGTGTCTGCGTGGGTTTCCTCCGGATGCTCTGGTTTCCTCCCACAGTCCGAAGATATGCGGGTTAGGTTGATTGGCCGTGCTAAGTTGCCCCTTAGCGTCAGGGGAATTAGCAGGGTAAATATGTGGGGTTGCAGGAATAATGGGATTGCTGTTGGTGCAGACTCGATGGGCCAAATGGCCTCCTTCTGTACTGTAGGGATTCGATGATTCTAATTGGAGTGTTCCGCAGCAGTGTGGCTAAACCCCTTTTTCACAACACCGGGGACAGTTAGAACATCAGTACCTAGAGACACTTGGTGTTAGTGTACCGAGGATCTACACACAGCTTGATGCAGCCACACACAAAGGTGGCCGTCAGGATGAGGGTTCTGTTGGGTACACTTCTCCCACCCTAGCGACCAGTGTAAATCCAAGACAGCAGATATGTGCATGTTAATTCAGTTCCTGCGTGCTGTTTGACTGCGACCCGGACACAATTCCAACCCCTTCACAATTATTCAGCCGAAACAGCGGAATAAAGCGAACAGTATCAAAGTTAATTACCATTCCTTTGAAGCAGAAAAATTCAAAGGGAATTTAATTTTCCCCTCAACTCCTCCTCTGCCCCTGAAGACTCTGCCACTTTGCGAGATTGTAGATAACATACAGAAATGCCCTCAGAGAAATTAAGCTATTAATATTCATATATCGACTTTAAGGTTAAGGGCGGCACGGTGGCACAGTGGTCAGCACTGCTGCCTCACAGCTCCAGGGATACGGGTTCGATTCCCGGCTCGGGTCACTGTCTGTGCGGAGTCTGCATGTTCTCCCCGTGTCTGCGTGGGTTTCCTCCGGGTGCTCTGGTTTCCTCCTACAGTCTGAAAGACGTGCTGGTTAGGTTCATTGGCCGTGCTAAATTCTCCCTCAGTGTACCCGAACAGGCACCGGACTGTGGCGACTAGGGGATTTTCACAGTAACCTCACTGCAGTGTTAACGTAAGCCGACTTGTTGTTCAGTCTCTCAGTTGCAGTCCAGTAATAAATGATGACGCAAGTCCAGCTTCTCATAAATGTGAGGTGATTCATTTTGGTAGGACTAATTTAAATGTGGATTACAGGGTCAAAGGTAGGGTTCTGAAGACTGTGGAGGAACAGAGAAATCTTGGGGTCCATATCCACAGATCTCTAAAGGTTGCCACTCAAGGGGATAGAGCTGTGAAGAAGGCCTATAGTGTGTTAGCTTTTATTTCTACAAAGCTTTTATTAACAGGGGGTTGGAGTTTAAGAGCCGTGGGGTTATGCTGCAACTGTACAGGACCTTGGTGAGACCACATTTGGAATATTGTGTGCAGTTCTGGTCACCTCACTATAGGAAGGATGTGGAAGCGCTGGAAAGAGTGCAGAGGAGATTTACCAGAATGCTGCCTGGTTTGGAGGGTAGGTTTTATGAGGAAAGATTGAGGGAACTAGGGCTGTTCTCTCTGGAGCGGAGGAGGCTGAGGGGAGACTTAATAGAGGTTTATAAAATGATGAAGGGGATAGATAGAGTGAACGTTCAAAGACTATTTCCTCGGGTGGATGGAGCTATTACGAGGGGGCATAACTATAGGGTTCACGGTGGGAGATATAGGAAGGATATCAGAGGTAGGTTCTTTACGCAGAGAGTGGTTGGGGTGTGGAATGGACTGCCTGCAGTGATAGTGGAGTCAGACACTTTAGGAACATTTAAGCGGTTATTGGATAGGCACATGGAGCACACCAGGATGATAGGGAGTGGGATAGCTTGATCTTGGTTTCAGATAAAGCTCGGCACAACATCGTGGGCCGAAGGGCCTGTTCTGTGCTGTACTGTTCTATGTTCTATGTTCTTCACAAACTCACTTTATTCTCTTTTACAACTCCACATACACACCCCCAACACCCAGTGCCACTTGTAACCCCTTTATATATCCCGGTGAGTGCTATTAAACAATTAACGTACAAATTAGTTCTAAAGTTATAGTTAATCCATTCCTCACACTTGTGACACGAATGAAGAAACTTAAATTGCAAAAAGACAAATTATTGCTTCATTTCTGCAGGCCTGCAGAGGGCGCTCCCGTCATCTTTGGTCATCTAATCCTATTGCGAACCAGCAAATCGGAGACGCGGGAGTATGAGATCATAGAGAGAGTGAAACAGGATCTGAGAAGCTGAATAATATACAGGTGAGGCAAACCACAGCTCTGATATTTCTAACTGTAATTAAGAGAATAATAAACAGAGCCAGCCACACAACACACACCCATCAACACGGTACACAGCGGTTAAAGGATGTGAACTCTCTCACAACAATGTTTCCTTCTCTGCCGGAGCTTATTTTGTTTTTACTGGGGAAACGGTTGCAGGCACGACGAAACGGCAGAACGAATAAGAGAAGGAAATAGACTGGGGGCAATTGCGAGGTGCGTCGCAGTAATCGCAAGCAACTACAAAAGGTGGTGAATGTAGCCCAATCCATCACGCACACCAGCCTCCCATCCATTGACTCTGTCTACACTTCCCGCTGCCTCGGAAAAGCAGCCAGCGCAATCAAGAACCCCACGCACCCCGGACATTCTCTCTTCCACCTTCTTCCGTTGGGAAAAAGATACAAAAGTCTGAGGTCACGCACCAACCGACTCAAGAACAGCTTTTCCCTGCTGCTGTCAGACTTTTGAATGGACTTACCTTGCATTAAGTTGATCTTTCTCTACATCCTAGCTATGACTGTAACACTACATTCTGCGCTCTCTCATTTTCTTCTCTATGAACGGTATGTTTTGTCTGTATAGCGCGCAAGAAACAATACTTTTCACTGTATGTTAATACATGTGACAATAATAAATCAAATCAAATCAAAAATCAAAAGTATCATTATCAGAATGCATTTTGAAATTGGGGCATTGCCAATTGTGTGGAGGGGGAAGGCTATTTAACCCTTTGACTGTTCTCCACTCAATGAGATCCTGATCGGACCTCAACCCCATTTACCCTCCTTTGTTCCATGACTCTCACCAGCTTTTACAGATGCACCAAGGAAAGCGATCTTTCTGATCGTATCACAGCTCGGTCTGGCTCATTTTATGGGACATTTGATCAGTATTGGAACAGGAGGGATCTGTAAGCTTGTAACGGTCTTCACCTGAATCGATCTGGGACCAGTGTTCTCGCGAAAGGGATAAATAGGGTGGTCACAAGGACTTTAAACTAGCAAGTTGGGGGAGGGGGAAGAGAGGAGTAAAACTACGGGAAATATACGGAAAGAAAAGCAGCAGGTTAGCATGTGGGGAGAATGTTCCAACTACATCAAAAATCAGGAAAAAAGTTAAAAGCCACAGCACATGGACTGCAGCGATTCAAGAAGGCAGCTCACCACCACCTTCTCAAGGGGCAACTAGGGATGGGCAATAAATGCTGGCCCAGCCAGCGACGCCCAGGTCCCACAAATGAATAATAAAAAGTAAGGAGAACTCAGGGGATGTTATTAATGGAAGTGTAAAAATTCAAAAAGGTACAAAAACTAGCATAAGGGCATTTTATCTGAATGCTCGTAGCATTCGAAACAAGGTCAATGAATTGATGGCACAAATCATTGCGGACGAGTATAATTTGGCAGCCATTACAGAGACATGGTTGCAGGGTGGTCAAGACTGGGAGTTAAATATCCAGGGGTATCAGACTGTTCAGAGGGACAGATAGGAAGGTGAGGGAGGTGGTGTAGCTCTGATATTTAAGGATGACATCAGGGCAGCAGTGAGAGATGATATAGGTTCTATGGAAAAAGAGGTTGAATCCGTTTGGGTGGAAATTAGAAATAGTAAGGAGAAAAAGTCACTGATAGGCGTAGTCTACAGGCCACCAAATAATGACATCATGGTGGGGCAAGAAATAAACAAAGAAATAACTGATGCATGTAAAACTGGCACAGCAATTATCATGGGGGATTTTAATCTACATATCAATTGGTCAAACCAGGTTGGTCAAGGCAGCCTTGAGGAGGAGTTCAGAGAATGTATCCGCGATAGTTTCCTTGAGCAATATGTAATGGAACCTATGAGGGAGCAAGCTATCCTAGATCTGGTCCTGTGTAATGGGACAGGAATAATTAATGATCTTACAGTTAGGGATCCTCTTGGAAGAAGCGATCACAGTATGGTTGAATTTAAAATAGAGATGGAGCGTGAGAAGGTAAAATCCAATACCAGTGTCTTGTGCTTAAACAAAGGCGACTACCAAGGGATGAGGGAGGAGTTGGCTAAGGTAGACTGGGAGCAAATACTTTATGGTGGGACAATTGAGGAACAGTGGAGGACTTTCAAAGCGATCTTTCACAGTGCTCAGCAAAAGTATATACCAGTGATAAAAGTCTGTAGAAAAAGAGATAATCAGCCATGGATATCTAAGGAAATAAAGGGGGGTATCAAATTGAAAGAAAATGCATACAACGTGGCTTTTACTGATGAAGGAGCAGCGCTCGAAAGCTTGTGGCTTGTGCTACCAAATAAACCTGTTGGACTTTAACCTGGTGTTGTGAGACTTTTTACTGTGCTTACACCAGTCCAACGCCGGCATCTCCACATCTTTAGAGGGTGAGAAGGGGGATGTAATAACTGGAAATGAGAAAATGGCTGAGGCATTGAACAGGTATTTTGTGTCGGTCTTCACAGTGGAAGACATAAATAACATGCCAAAAACAAGAAGGCTCTGGCAGGTGAGGACCTAGAAACTATCATTATCACCAAAGAGGTAGTGTTGGGCAAGCTAGTGGGGCTAAAGGTAGACAAGTCTCCTGGTCCTGATGGAATGCATCCCAGTGACTAAAAGAGATGGTGGGGGAAATAACAAATGCACCAGTGGTAATTTACCAAAATTCGCTGGACTCTGGGGTGGTTCCTGCAGATTAGAAAACAGCAAATGTGACGCCACTGTTTAAAAAAGGAGGTAGACAAAAGGTGGGTAACTATCGGCCGATTAGCTTAACTTCTGTAGTAGGGAAAATGCTTGAATCTAATATCAAGGAAGAAATGGCGAGACATCTGAATATAAATTGTCCCATTGGTAAGATGCAGCACGGGTTCATGAAGGGCAGGTCATGTTTGACTAATTTGGTTGAATTCTTTGAGAACATTACATGCGCAGTGGACAATGGTGAATCTGTGGGTGTGGTGTATCTGGATTTCCAGGAGGCATTTGACATGGTGCCGCACCAAAGGCTTCTGCATAAGATAAAAGTGCACAGTGTTACGGGTAATGTATTAGCATGGATAGAGGATTGGTTAACTAACAGAAAGCAAAGAGTGGGGGGTAAATGGGTGTTTTTCTGGTTGGCGATCAGTGACTAGTGGTGTGCCTCAGGGATCAGTGTTGGGACCGCAATTGTTTACAGTTTACATAGATGATTTGGAGTTGGGGACCAAGTGTAGTGTGTCAAAATTTGCAGATGACACTAAGATGAGTGGCAGAGCAAAGTGTGCAGAGGACACTGAAAGTCTGCAAAGGGATATAGATAGTCTAAGTGAGTGGGTGAGTGGTCTGGCAGATGGAGTACATTGTTGGTAAATGTGAGATAATCTATTTTGCTAGGAATAACAGCAAAATGGATTATTATTTAAATGGTAAAACATTGCAGCATGCTGCTGTGCAGAGGGACCTGGTGTCCTTGTGCAGGAATCACAAAAGGTTGGTTTGCAGGTGCAGCAGGTAATTAAGAAGGCAAATGGAATTTTGTCCTTCATTGCTAGAGAGGTGGAGTTTAAAAACAATGAGGTTGTGTTGCAGCTGTATAAGGTGCTGGTGAGGCCACATCTGGAGTACAGTATACAGTTTTGGTCTCCTTACTTGAGAAAGGATATACTGGCACTGGAGGGGGTGCAGAGGAGATTCACTAGATTGATTCCAGAGTTGAGAGGATTGGCTTATGAGGAGAGACTGAGTAGACTGGGACTATACTCATTGGAATTCAGAAGAATGAGGGGAGATCTTATAGAAACATATAAAATTATGAAGGGAATAGATAAGATAAAAGCAGAGAAGTTGTTTCCACTGGCGGGTGAAACTAGAACTAGGGGGCATGGCCTCAAAATAAGGGGAAGCAGATTTAGGACTGAGTTGAGGAGGAACTTCTTGACACAAAGGATTGTGAATCTGTGGAATTCCCTGCCCAGTGAAGCAGTTGAGGCTACCTCATTGAATGTTTTTAAGGCAAGGATAGATAAATTTTTGAACAGTAAAGGAATTAAGTGTTATGGTGAGCGGGCGGGTAAGTGGAGCTGAGACCACGAAAATATCAGCCATGATCTTATTGAATGGCAGAGCAGGCTCGAGGGGCCAGGTGGCCTACTCCTGCTCCTAGTTCTTATGTTCTTGTGTCTTGCTCTGCCCAAGACTGCAAGAAACTACAAAAGGTCGTGAATGTAGCCCAATCCATCAGGCAAACCAGGCTCCCATCCATTCCCGCTGCCTCGGCAAAGCAGCCAGCATAATTAAGGACCTCACACACCCCGGACATTCTCTCTTCCACCTTCTTCCGTTGGGAAAAAGATACAAAAGTCTGAGAGCACACACTAACTGACTCAAGAACAGCTTCTTCCCTGCTGCTGTCAGACTTTTGAATGGACCTACCTCGCACTAAGTTGATCTTTCTCTACACCCTAGCCATGACTGTAACATTAATTCTGCACCCTCTCCTTTCCTTCTCTATGAACGGTATGCTTTGTCTGTATAGCGCGCAAGAAATAATACTTCTCACTGTATCCCAATACATGTGACAATAATGAATCAAATCAAAATATCCAAAATATCTATCCATCCTTTTCAGTCTTGGAAGCTCTAATTGACCCCCAGCATCCCAGTGATCTTGGGGTGGGGGTGTGTGGTGGTGTGAGAGGAGAATTCCACCATCCTTAGTGTGGGAGATGCTTCCTTATTTCCCTCCTGAAAGAGACGATCCTTCAGAACCGAGATGAGGGGGAATTTCTTCAGCCAGAGGGTGGTGAATCTGTGGAATTCATTGCCACAGGAGGCTGTGGAGGCCAGGTCATTGAGTGTCTTTAAGACAGAGGTAGATGGGTTCTTGATTGGTAAGGGGATCAAAGGTTACGGGGAAAAGGCGGGAGAATGGGGATGAGGAGCATATCAGCCATGATTGAATGGCGGAGCGGACCAATGGGCCGAATGGCCTAATTCTGCTTTTTTTTCATTCGTGGGACAAGGGCGTCGCTGGCTGGGCCAGTATTTATTACCCATCCCTAGTTGCTCTTGGAGAGCAGTTGAGAGTCAACCACATTGCTGTGGCTCTGGAGTTACATGTAGGCCAGACTGGGTAAGGGCAGCAGATTTCCTTCCCTAAAAGGGATCAGTGAACCAGATGGGTTTTTCCGACAATCGACAATGGTTTTATGGTCATTATTAGATTCTCAATTCTAGATTTTTAAAAATTGAATTTAAATTCTACCATCTGTCGTGACGGGATTTGAACCCAGGTCCCCAGAACATTAGCTGAGTTTCTGCGTTAATAGTTTAGCGATAATACCACTAGGCCATCACTTCCTCTCAAATACTTACTAAAAATTACAAATATCATGTTAAAACTATGTACAGTTTCTAACTTTACTTATCTGGAGTGTGATGGGCTGAATACTTTTCCTCATTCTAAAGCTTAAGAGGGTGTGATAATCCCCACCACTTGCATGGGGAGTCACTGACTGAGCTCCCTGCAGGACTCATTGACTATGAGCTCCCTGAGGATTGGTAATTAGCTAACTAGGTGGAGCTTGTATACCGAGCCGAGTATAAAGCAGGCCCCTGAGTGGGTCCATTATTGCATTGTCCCAGTTGGGACCCGTTTGTGTTCACCACAGGGGTTGTTCTTGTGTGCAATAATGTACTGTTCCTTCACAGCTGACTCCTGGGATGGGATTTTATGGCCTCACTCGTCCCGAAACTGTAAGATTCCGCCCGGGGTCGGTCAACGCACCTTTCCATGGTCTGCTGCTCGTCTGCTCCGATTCCCGTGGCGGGCGGGACAATAACATTCCAGCCTTTGAGTTATTATAGAGGAAAATGAGAGATTTCATGATCTGGGAACGCGCTCCCTAAAATCTGGTTTTTAAAAAATCCCATAATCACTTGCAGAAGTTCAATGAGAAACCAAGACTTGATGAAGACTTGAGATGAAGGTGATGGGGGACGGGGGACGGGGCGGGGGTATAGCGCACAAGAAACAACACTCTTCACTGTATCCCAGTACATGTGACAATAATAAATCAAATCAGACTGTAACACTACATTCTGCACCTTCTCCTTTCCTTCTCCCCTATGTACTCTATGAATGGTATGCTTTGTCTGTATCGCGCGCAAGAATCAATACTTTTCACTGCATCCAAATACATGTGACAATAATAAATCAAATTAAAGTTACTAATGAATCCTAATTCTGCTCCTATATTTTATCGCCACGGTGGCAGAGTGGTTAGCACTGCTGCCTCTCAGCGCCAGGGACACGGGTTCAATTCCAGTCTCGGGTCACTGTCTGTGTGGAGTTTGCACATTCGCCCCGTGTCTGTGTGGGTTTCCTCCGGATGCTCCGGTTTCCTCCCACACTCCAAAGATGTGTAGGTTAGGTTGATTGGCCATGATAAATTGTCCTTTAGTGTCAGGGTGACTAGCAGGGTAAATACATGGGTTAACGGGCTAGGACCTGGGTGGGATTGTTGTCAGTGCAGGCTCGATGGGCCGAATGACCTCCTGCACTGTAGAGATTCTATGATTCCATCTATTTTCTGAACTCTGTCCTTTCCTTCTCTCCTGGATACTTCTATGAATGGAATGTTTTGTCTGTATAGCGTGCAAGAAACAATACTTTTCACTGTATCCCAAGACATGTGACAGGTTCATAGAATCATTGAATCATAGATCACTGTTTGTGTGGAGTTTGCACATTCCCCCTGTGTCTGTGTGGGTTTCCTCTGGGTGCTCCGGTTTCCTCCCACAGGTGGATTGGCCATGCTAAATTGCCCATTAGTGTCAGGGGGACTAGCTAGGGTAAATACATGGGGTAACGGGATAGGGCTTAGGTGGGAGTGTTGTCAATGGGCTGAATGGCCTCCTTCTGCACCGTAGGGATTCTATGATTCTATCTGTTTTCTGAACTCTCTCCTTTCCTTCTCCCCTGTGTACTCTATGAACGGTATGCTTTGTCTGTATAGCACGCAAGAAACAATACTTTTCACTGTATCCAATACATGTGACAATAATAAATCAAATCAAAGACTGTAACACTATATTCTGCACCCTCTCCTTTCCTTCTCCCCTATGTACTCTATGAACAGTATGCTTTGTCTGTATCGCGCACAAGAAACAATACTTTTCACTGTATCCCAGTACGTGACAATAATAAATCAAATCAAAGATTGTAACACTATATTCTGTCCTTTCTTTCTCCCCTGTGTACTCTATGAACGGTATGCTTTGTCTGTATAGTGCGCAAGAAACAATACTTTTCACTGTATCCCAATACACGTGACAATAATAAATCAAATCAAACATTACATCACTCCCAAAGTATTTCACAGCCAATTAATAACTTTTGGCACAAAAACAGAAAAATGCTGGAAAAATCTCTAATATACTTTTGATTTGTCCTGAATGCAGACAGCCAATTTACACCCAGCAAACTCCCACAACCAGCCATGTGATGATGACTGGATTTATTTTCTGGTTTGTGCTGTCGGAATCTGGACATTGTCAGTTAACACAGAGCATTCCAGCTTCCACGGGGCACTTTAATATGGCCGGGGGGGGGGGGGGGAGAGTGGGTCATTGATCTGGAGAGTTCAAGACTCTGATTCTGAATGAGGGAGGCACAATAGGGGGGGGGGGGGAAGGAGAGGGCTCAATGGGCTGGGGTTGTAGGAAAGGTTCCCTCTAGGTGGTGCTGCGAGTGAACGAAACATCACCACCTGAAAGCAGTGAAAAATGACGAGTTAGGGGAACAGCCCAGCCTCCAGTGTGAGTGAGTCAGCGCAGTACCTGGCTGCTGGAGGGAGAGGGAGGAGGTTCGGCAGCACAGTGGGGGGAGAGAGAGAAGGAAGGGAAGGAATTAGAGCTCTTTATCCAAGTATTGCTCTGCAACTCCAACTGGGCGAAAGGGAGCTAAGGAGGGAAGTGAGCCATTGAAGAGGTGGTGGTGGAAGAAAAGAATAATCCAATTCTCCCTTCTTTCTCGCTTTGACTGTGGCTTGAACCGACACTGCGGATGGCCGCTTGTGTCCTCCTGCTATGGTAGATGTGGATGAAATGAGGAAGACTTTTCTTGTACCGGAGATCAAGCCTTTGGACCAGTACGACATTAGCCGAGCCAAGATCGCGGGGAGCTTGTCCTGGCTGGTAGCCAGGTCCTATGGATCAGGTACAGTGGCTCGGAGCCTCTCCTCTCTTGCTGTTTTGACAGGAGAGGGAGATTTCTCTCCTGATTTATATTGTGTGTGTGTGTGAGGCTGTTGTAATGCGCAACCGGAAGATGGTCTTGTTTTAACACAAAAAAAATAGCAGACATTGAACCTGTCCCGCAGCCCCTGAACTGGCAGCTGAGAATAGCATATACAAACCCAGACACAATCGTTAATCCTCTTTCCCCCCCGCCCAAAAAAGGCGAATTTTTCTCCCCCCTTATTCAGTTAATTAAAAACAAGAGAAGCTTTTGATACTGCTAGACTCCCAACTGCTTGATTTATGGCCCATTGTATGTTTTGAATTATTCCGGATAATTTATTGTGTTTTTTTTTTGTTGTGTGTTGAGGTTTGGATGGATGGATTTAAAGCCCCCCAAAAAAACACTAATTGTAAGGTCTATCTCTGCCTCAATGCAATCTGCATTATTGATCTAATGCATTCAGGGGAGGGAGGGGGAATTGAGTCATTAATTAAACTGGTTAAGAGGATTGAGAATAATTCCTGAATTGGGTTTCTGTATATAATGTGTGTCTGTCTCTCTCTCTCCCCTGCCCAGATTGTGTTAAATGAAATGGCCGTGTTTGTGTGGGAAGGGGAGAGAGAGAAGGATTTATTTTAATTCCTTATCAACAGTGCCAGCTCTCTCTCTCTCTCTTTCTCTCTCCCCCCGGTTTAAAGGGACTGTGTTGAAATTGCAGAGAGGAGGAGGGAGGGGTGGGTGGGGGGCGTGTGGTTACTTTCAATCGTGAAATTGACAGCCTATCAATCCCACCCCCTTTCCCAATCGCGAGGGTTTTTGAGGGGATCCTCTTGGGCATTTTATTTTAACCCCCTTTTGACGGTTCTGGGCCCAACCCTTGGCTATTTCTACCCTGCCTGATTTACTGTGTTGTTTATATTTGGAGAAAATAACCAACCCCCCCCCCGCCACACACACACACACACATGTAAAATTGTACTTTGATCATGACTCAAGTCAATTGTGTAATGAGCGACTGGAGGTCAACTTGCCCTCACCTTCTCTAAATGCTGCTTGTTTTTGTTTTCCATTAAGATCTGGATGTGTTAAGTTTTTAATGTCATGGGTGGCACAGTGGTTAGCACTGCTGCCTCACTGCTCCAGAGGCCTGGGTTCGGTTCCCGGCTTGGGTCACTGTCTGTGTGGAGTTTGTATGTTCTCCCTGTGACTGCATGGGTTTCCTCCGGGTGCTCCGGTTTCCACCCACAATCCAAAGATGTACAGGTTAGGTGGATTGGCCATGCTAAATTGCCCCTTAGTGTCCAAAGATGTGCGGATTAGAGGGATTGGGGGGGGGGGTGAATATGTGGGGTTATGGGGAGAGGGCTTGGGTGGGATTGTGGTCAGTGCAGACTCGATGGGCCAAATGGCCTCTTTCTGCACTGTAGGGTCTCTATGATGTCCCAGGTTTCACTGTGGAATAGTACATGCTGAGAGATTGGTGGGGTGGGGGAGTGGTTAGTTGTCGTGTATCTCAGTGTAGATAAGAGTGTGAGACTGGGTGAAGTTTACAATTGACCATGGACCCTCTGGATTGCGTGGTTGCCAGTGATCATTCCCTGCTGTCTTGTCTTTGATTGAATCGACCTGTGCTGTGCAGGTTGGAGAGGGTCAGTCTTCAGCTGACATTCAGCCCTTGTGGGTGGGAGGGTGGGGGTGTTGACCGTGTGTTAGACAATGTTGCGGATTTGCATTGTTGTTGTAGCAGGTTTCTGGCCAAAATTGCTGATCGGCCATGTTTCAAACTAGCAGAACAGGCTTGAGGCCTTATACTCCTGTTCCTGGAACTGTACACAAGCTATAGTCATGGCCTGCTTTGTGTATCCTATTAGATCATAAGACAAAGGAGCAGAATTAGGCCATTTGGCCCATCATGTCTGCTCCACCATTCGATCGTGGCTGATGTGATTCTCATCCCCCATTTTCCTGCCTTTACGTAGAATGTCCACTGTGCTGAAGGAGTCCATTCGACCCATCGAGTCTGCACCAACAACAATCTAACCCCACATCCCCACTAACTCCTCTAATCTACACTCCTGGGACAATATGGGGCAACTTTGCATGGCCAATCAACCTAACCCGCATATCTTTGGACTGTGGGAGGAAACTGGAGCATGCAGAGGAAATCCATGCAGACACGGGGAGAATGTCTGTGTGGAGTTTGCACAATGACCCAAGCTGGGAATCGAACCCGGGTCCCTGGAGCTGTGAGGCAGCAGTGCTAACCACTGTGTTACCGTGCCACCTGTAACCTTTGATCCCCTTACCAATCAAGAACCTATCTATCTCTGTCTTAAATGCACTCGATGACCTAGACTCCACAGTCTTCTGCGGCAAGGAATTCCACAGATTCACCACCCTCTGGCTGAAGAAATTTGGTTCTAAAGAGTCGTCCCTTTACTCTGAGGCTGTGCCCTTCAATCCTAGTCTCTCCCACTGATGGAAACATCTTCCTCACATCCACTCTATCCAGGCCTTTCAGTATTCTGTAAGTTTCAATGGGATCCCCCCATATCCTTCTAAACTCCATCGAGTACAGACCCAGAGTCCTCAAACGCTCCTCATAGGTAAAGCTTTTCATTCCAGGGATTGTTCTCGTGAACCTCCTCTGGACCCTCTCCAAGGCCAGCACATCCTTCCTTAGATACGGGGCCCAAAATTGCTCCAATATTCAAAATATGGTCTCACCACATTTATCCTGAGTATAGTCAACAAATGATGGTTTGCTTTATGATCCAGTATATTGGTGTTTCTCTTCTGCGATGCCTGAGACATCTATTGCATGAGAGACCAGTGCGATAATGGCAAATGTTGTCATCTTAAAAGGAGAAGTAGGTTTTATTTGAGAATGAAAAGCAGCATTTTGGCCACTTTTCTGAGGGATTTCCCCTCATTAACAAGCGTGTCAGGCCCTCGGGAAAGATGGATCCCAATCTTAAAAAGAAATAGCACCCCATCTGTGAGTTGGCACCTCTGACAATGCAACTCCACTGCAGCTAATAAATAAACTTCGCATTGAGGAGGAAGTGGGGACTTGCCCTGGCCTTGGATCGTGTACGTTGCGTACAAGAGGTGATTGCCAATATTTTAGCTTTGACTATAGGCTTGTGCCACATCTACATGTGAGAGAGGATTTTTTTTTAACCAATCCTGTCTGAGCCAAGGCTTGGTTTTGCAGTCGATTTGATTGCAGGTGATCTCGGTATCCCTGGAGCATTTTAGGCTTGAAAGTTCCTTGAAGCTTTCAGCAGTGTGAGAAACCTCCAAGCTGATGTGGTGTTTGAGTCTAATCAGTTGCAAATGCTTACCGGGAACTGGACCTGTTAATGCTATAACCACACAGTGGTGTAAGGGGGAGGTGGCAGGGGAGCAATGTAGGAAGCATATGGTTCAATGGAAAGGCTGCTTTAGACCAGACAACCCATCTTGCTGTATATGTTTTGCTTCCAGACCATGACCTTGATTTTATTGTGTGTTTAATTTCATCACCGTTTTGAGTTGGGCCTGAAGTATGTGTTAACCATTTGGGCTGGAATGTCTTGAAGATCCCTGATTTGAAGTTTTAATATCATGCTCAGATAAACATGGGTTCTGTATTTACATTGAATTGTACTTGGATGCAGAAAATGGGTGCAATTGAGTCAATTAAATTCCTCCCTGTGAAAAACGGTCAGAAGTATGGCATAGCCTGGTCTCACTCAATGGTGGCACAGCGGTTAGCAGTGCTGCCTCACAGTGCCAGGGACCCAGGTTCAATTCCGGCCTTGGGGACTGTGTCTGTCTGTGTGGAGTTTGCCACCGTGTCTGCGTGGGTTTCTTCCGAGTGCTCCGGTTTCCTTCCAGACTCCAAAAATGTGCGGGTTAGGTTGATTGGCCATGCTACATTGCTCCTTAGTGTCAGGGGGATTAGTAGGGTAAATATGTGGGGTTACGGGGGTAGGGCCTGGGTGGGATGCTCTGACAGAGTCGGTACAGGCCTGACGGGCCAAATGGCCTCCTCTTGCAATGTAGGAATTCTATTCTATTATGTATGTGTCGGTTAGGTGGATTGGCCATGCTAAATTGCCCCTTGGTGTCCAAAGATGTCTAGGTTAGGGGGATTAGTGGGGTTACAGTGATAGGGAGCCATGGTGTGGAGATGCCAGCGTTGAACTGGGGTGGGCACCGTAAGTAGTCTCTCAAGTCCAACAGGTTTATTTGGTAGCACGAGCTTCGGAGGGCTGCTGCTTCATCAGGTGAGTGGGAATTGGGTTCACAAACAGGGCATATATAGGCACAAACTCAATTACAAGATCATGGTTGGAATGCGAGTCTTAATAGGTAATCAAGTCTTTACAGATGCAGACAATGCGAGTGGAGAGATGGTTAAGCACAAGTTAGAGATGCGAATTGTCTCCAGTCAGAACAGTTGGTGAGATTTTGCAAGTCGTGGGGGTTACAGATAGTGTGACATGAACCCAAGATCCCAGTTGAGGCCGTCCTCGTGTGTGGAACTTGGCTGTCAGCCTCTGCTCAGCGACTCTGCGCCGTCGTGTGTCTTGAAAGTCACAGAGAGGGTCTGGGTTCTCCGGTTTCCTCCCACACTCAAGATGTGCGGGTTAGGTTGATTGGCCATGCTAAATTTCCCCATGGTGTCAGGGGGATTAGCAGGGTAAATATGTGGGCTTACAGGGCCTGGGTGGGATTGTGGTCGGTGCAGGCTCGATGGGCGGAATGGCCTCCTTCTGCACTGTAGGGATTCTATATCTATGAAGTTCAAGATCTGACCCGAAAATGTTCCTAGCATTTTTTGATTTGTCTCTGCACTCTCTGCCCTCAAATTGCCAAGGTTCATGTGTTGCTTTGTGCTTCCTTCCCCACCTTGCTATCCTCCGTTCCTTTCACCATTCCATTCTGGTCTCAGCCAAGGACGATGGCTCCTATTTTCCTGTCGGGGCTGAGTCAGGTCACACTCAGTGTTGGTGAACATCTCTGATTAGATTACAATGAGGTCCTATCCCAGCAGAGCAGAATGGGTAGCTGGCTCTCTCACACCTGCAGAGTTAACAGACGCAGGCAAACGCAATGTAATATTATGTTAGCGAAGGCAGTTGGTCCTGTTTGTGTTCATGTTTCCAGAGAGCAAGTGGGAGGTTTTGTACAACTGGTCTTGATAGTACAAGATGCTTTACAAAGAAAAGTAAAGTACAGCACAGGAACAGGCCCTTCGGCCCTCCAAGCCTGCACCGATCATGATGCCTGCCTAAACTAAAACCGTCTGCACTTACAGACTCTGTATCCTTCCATTCCCATCCTATTCATGTATTTGTCTAGTTGCCCCTTAAATGCCGCTATCGTACCTGCTCCCACCCCCTCCCCGGGCAGCGCGTTCCAGACATTCACCACCCTCTGTGTAAAAAAAACTTGCCTCGCACATCTCCTCTAAACTTTTCCCCACTCACCTTAAACCTATGTCCCCTAGCACTTGACTTTTCTACCCTAGGAAAAAGCATCTGACTATCCACTCTGTCCATGCCCCTCATAATCTTGTAGACCTCTATCAGGTCGTCCCCTCAACTTCTGTCATTCCAGTGAGAACAAATCCAGTTTATCCAACCTCTCCTCATAGCTAATACCCTCCAGACCAGGCAACATCCTGGTAAACCTCTTCTGTACCCTCTCCAAAGCATCCACATCCTTCTGGTAGTGTGGTGACCGGAATTATACACAATATTCTAAATGAGGCCTAACTAAGGTTCTGTACAGCTGCAACGTGACCTACCAATTATACTCAATGCCCGACTGTTGGAGGCAAGCATGCCGTATGCCTTCTTGACTTTTTTGTCTGTGACTTCCAACTTCTGGGAAGGAGGGATGAATGCGTTTGACTAGGCTTTTGGATAGGCACAGATATTTGTGTATAAATTTAAACGAGGTTTTATTCATCCCAAACCAGAGTTGGACTCCAGCTTTGAGACCAGCCATCCCGAAACAAATTTTCCCATCTCGCACGCGAGTTGTCGATGTTGGTGGCCACTGGTTTCACAGATTGTGTGAGATAAGCAGCAGAAGGAGAAATGGATTGAGGGATCTCGTGATGAAATTGTCTGGATGAATCAAAAAAGATGCAATTGACCATTTTTGTCTGGTATTTGGGGGGTGCTGGCAAAGGCCACGTTTATTGTCCAACTCTTATTGTCCTATGAAGGTAGTGCTGGACTTTTTAAATGTGTTGTGAATGCATACAGTGTCCTAAATCATACCAAGTCGGGTGGCACAGTGGTTAGCACTGCTGCCTCACAGCCCCAGGGACCCGGGTCCGATTCCCGGCTTGGGTCACTGTCTGTGTAGCGTCTGCACGTTCTCCCTGTGTCTGCGTGGGTTTCCTCCAGAGGTAGTGTGGTTCCCACACACCAAAGATGTGTGGGTTAGGTGAATTGGCCGTGCGAAATTGCCCTTTAGGGGGACGAGCTAGATTAAATGCATGGGGTTATGGGGATAGGGCCTGGGTGGGATTGTGATCTATGCAGATTTGATGGGCTGAATGGCCCCCTTCCGCACTATGATTCTAAGCCTGTTCGCTTATAGTCCCTGTGTTTGCTCCCCTCCCCACCCCCAAATCCCTAATCTCTTCCAAACCCACAATCCTCCCAAGATGTCTGCACTCTTTGACTCTGGTCAGTTGAGCAACCCTGATTATAAAGTTGGTCCACCCATGTTGGCAGTGTGAACCTTGATTCCTCTAAATCTCTCTTTGCCTCTCTACCTTGCTCTCTCTTTTGAAGGCAGTTCTTAAACCCAAACTCAGCTAATATCTCCTTATGTGGCTCAGTGTCATATATTTTTAGTGCTTTAAGATGCTCCAATCTTGCACAATTGTTAAACTTCAAATGACAATGAGAATCAACTTTATGGAATCCCTACAGTGCAGAAGGAGGCCATTCAGCCCATCAAGCCTGCACCGACCACAATCCCACCCAGGCTCTATCCCCATAACCCCACACATTGACCCTGCTAATCCCCCTGACACCAAGAACAAAGAAAATTATAGCACAGGAACAGGCCCTTCGGCCCTCCAAGCCTGCACCGATCATGCTGCCGGACTGAACTGAAACCCACTACCCTTCTGAGGACCATATCCCTCCATTCCCATCCTATTCATGTATTTGTCAAGATGCCCCTTAAATGTCACTATCGTATCTGCTTCCACTACCTCCAGTAAGAAGTTTAACAACACCAGGTTAAAGTCCAACAGGTTTATTTGGTAGCAAAAGCCACACAAGCTTTCAAGGCTCTGAGCCCCTTCTTCAGGTGAGTGGGAATTCTGTTCACAAACAGAACTTATAAAGACACAAACTCAATTTACATGAATAATGGTTGGAATGCGAATACTTACAACTAATCCAGTCTTTAAGAAACAAAACAATGGGAGTGGAGAGAGCATCAAGACAGGCTAAAAAGATGTGTATTGTCTCCAGACAAGACAGCCAGTGAAACTCTGCAGGTCCACGCAACTGTGGGAGTTACAAATAGTGTGACATAAACCCAATATCCCAGTTGAGGCCGTCCTTGTGTGTGCGGAACTTGGCTATCAGTTTCTGCTCAGCGACTCTGCGCTGTCGTGTGTCGCGAAGGCCGCCTTGGAGAACGCTTACCCGAATATCAGAGGCCGAATGCCCGTGATTGCTGAAGTGCTCCCCAACAGGAAGAGAACAGTCTTGCCTGGTGATTGTCGAGCGGTGTTCATTCATCCGTTGTCGCAGCGTCTGCATAGTTTCCCCAATGTACCATGCCTCGGGACATCCTTTCTTGCAGCGTATCAGGTAGACAACGTTGGCCGAGTTGCAAGAGTATGTACCGTGTACCTGGTGGATGGTGTTCTCACGTGAGATGATGGCATCTGTGTCGATGATCCGGCACGTCTTGCAGAGGTTGCTGTGGCAGGGTTGTGTGGTGTCGTGGTCACTGTTCTCCTGAAGGCTGGGTAGTTTGCTGCGGACAATGGTCTGTTTGAGGTTGTGCGGTTGTTTGAAGGCAAGAAGTGGGGGTGTGGGGATGGCCTTGGCGAGATGTTCGTCTTCATCAATTACATGTTGAAGGCTCCGGAGGAGATGCCGTAGCTTCTCCGCTCTGGGGAAGTACTGGACAACGAAGGGTACTCTGTCCACTGTGTCCCGTGTTTGTCTTCTGAGGAGGTCGGTGCGGTTTTTCGCTGTGGCGCGTTGGAACTGTCGATCGATGAGTCGAGCGCCATATCCTGTTCTTATGAGGGCATGTTTCAGTGTCTGGAGGTGTCTGTTGCGATCCTCCTCATCCGAGCAGATCCTGTGTATACGGAGGGCTTGTCCGTAGGGGATGGCTTCTTTAACGTGTTTAGGGTAGTTTGTTGTCACAAGGCAAACACGACAAGGCAGACGAGACAAAGGAACTACACCATCTACATGCACACCAAGAACAGGAAACTTGAGAAACTCGGCATCACCACCAGCAGCAACCAAGCCTCCCCCGGTACCACAGTAGAAAACAGTACCACTGCAGGGAAGTCCATTGTCAACTTATCCGACTACACACTTCAACCAGATGAAATCGAAGTTCTCAGCCGAGGGCTTAATTTTTGCCCCACCACCAAAATAGACCCCATCAGTCTCGCAGCGGACACAGGAATTCATCAGGCGAATGAGGCTGAGGGAGTTCTTCCACAAACCCCAAGAGGCCAACAACGAACACAATGAGACAGCCAATGAACCGGATCAGCCGACAGAGAGATCCGCAGTGCATCCGAAGAGGAAAGAGTCGAATTGGACTCCTCCGGAAGGCCGCTGCCCTCGACTTGACATCTATGCCCAAGCCGTCAGGAGGTGCGTCAACACCAAATTCATCAGCCGCACTCACAAGACAGCCCCGAACATCACCCAAGCACAACGTAACGCCATCCACGCTCTCAAGACCAACCGCAACATTGTCATCAAACCAGCAGACAAAGGAGGGGCCATCGTCATACTGAACAGAACGGATTACTGCAAAGAAGTGTACCGACAACTAAACAACGAGGAACACTACAGACAGTTACCTGCAGATCCGACCAAAGAACACACCCGTCAACTCAACACTCTGATCAAGACCTTTGATCCGGACCTTCAGAACACCCTCCGTGCTCTCATCCCACGTACTCCCCGCGTTGGAGATCTCTACTGCCTCCCGAAGATACACAAGGCAAACACACCCGGCCGTCCCATCGTATCGGGCAATGGGACCCTGTGCGAGAACCTCTCCGGCGATGTCGAGGGCATCCTGAAACCCATTGTACAAAGAACCCCCAGCTTTTGTCGCGACACGACGGACTTCCTACAGAAACTCGGCACACATGGAGCAGTTGAACCAGGAGCGCTCCTCGTCACAATGGATGTCTCAGCACTCTACACCAGCATCCCCCATGACGATGGCATTGCTGCAACGGCCTCAGTGCTCAGCGCCAACAACTGCCAGTTTCCAGATGCAATTTTACATCTCATCCGCTTCATCCTGGACCACAATATCTTCACCTTCAACAACCAGTTCTTCATCCAGACACACGGAACAGCCATGGGGACCAAATTTGCACCTCAATATGCCAACATCTTCATGCACAGGTTCGAACAAGACTTCTTCACCGCACGGGACCTTCAACCGATGCTATACACTAGATACATCGATGACATTTTCTTCCTTTGGACTCATGGTGAACAATCACTGAAACAACTCTATGATGACATCAACAAGTTCCATCCCACCATCAGGCTCACCATAGACTACTCTCCGGAATCGGTTGCATTCTTGGACACGCGCATCTCCATTAAGGACGGTCACCTCAGCACCTCACTGTACCGCAAGCCCACGGATAACCTCACGATGCTCCACTTCTCCAGCTTCCACCCTAAACACGTTAAAGAAGCCATCCCCTACGGACAAGCCCTCCGTATACACAGGATCTGCTCGGATGAGGAGGATCGCAACAGACACCTCCAGACGCTGAAAGATGCCCTCATAAGAACAGGATATGGCGTTAGACTCATTGATCAACAGTTCCAACGCGCCACAGCGAAAAACCGCACCGACCTCCTCAGAAGACAAACACGGGACACAGTGGACAGAGTACCCTTCATTGTCCAGTACTTCCCCGGAGCGGAGAAGCTACGGCATCTCCTCCGGAGCCTTCAACATGTAATTGATGAAGACGAACATCTCGCCAAGGCCATCCCCACACCCCCACTTCTTGCCTTCAAACAACCGCACAACCTCAAACAGACCATTGTCCGCAGCAAACTACCCAGCCTTCAGGAGAACAGTGACCAAGACACCACACAACCCTGCCACAGCAACCTCTGCAAGACGTGCCGGATCATCGACACAGATGCCATCATCTCACGTGAGAACACCATCCACCAGGTACACGGTACATACTCTTGCAACTCGGCCAACGTTGTCTACCTGATACGCTGCAAGAAAGGATGTCCCGAGGCATGGTACATTGGGGAAACTATGCAGACGCTGCGACAACGGATGAATGAACACCGCTCGACAATCACCAGGCAAGACTGTTCTCTTCCTGTTGGGGAGCACTTCAGCGATCACGGGCATTCGGCCTCTGATATTCGGGTAAGCGTTCTCCAAGGCGGCCTTCGCGACACACGACAGCGCAGAGTCGCTGAGCAGAAACTGATAGCCAAGTTCCGCACACACAAGGACGGCCTCAACCGGGATATTGGGTTTATGTCACACTATTTGTAACTCCCACAGTTGCGTGGACCTGCAGAGTTTCACTGGCTGTCTTGTCTGGAGACAATACACATCTTTTTAGCCTGTCTTGATGCTCTCTCCACTCCCATTGTTTTGTTTCTTAAAGACTGGATTAGTTGTAAGTATTCGCATTCCAACCATTATTCATGTAAATTGAGTTTGTGTCTTTATAAGTTCTGTTTGTGAACAGAATTCCCACTCACCTGAAGAAGGGGCTCAGAGCCTCGAAAGCTTGTGTGGCTTTTGCTACCAAATAAACCTGTTGGACTTTAACCTGGTGTTGTTAAACTTCTTACTGTGTTTACCCCAGTCCAACGCCGGCATCTCCACATCATCCACTACCTCCCCCAGCAATGTTTTCTAGGCACCCACCACCCTGACAACAAAATGCCTTGTACATCTCCTTTAAACCTTGCCCCTGGCACCTAAAACCTATGTTGCCTAGTAATTGACTCTTCCACCCTGGAAAAAGCTTCTGACTATCCACTCTGTCCAAGCCCCTCATAATCTTGTAGACTTCTATCAGGTCGCCCCTCAACCTCCGTCATTCCAGTGAGAACAGACCAAGTTTCTCCAACCTCACCTCATAGCTAATGTCCTCCATACCAGGCAACATCTTGGTAAATCTTTTCTGTACCCTCTCCAAAGCCTCCACATCCTTCTGGTAGTGTGGCGACCAGGATTGAACACTATTCCAAGTGAGGCCTAAGGTTCTATAAAGCTGCAACATGGCTTGCCAGTTTTTAAACTCAATGCCCCGGCCGATGAAGGCAAGCATGCCGTATACCTTCTTGACTACCTTCTCCACCTGCGTTGCCACTTTCAGTGACCTGTGTACCTGTACACCCAGTTCCCTCTGCCTATCAATACTCTGAAGGGTTCTACCATTTACTGTATATTTTCTATCTGTATTAGACCTTCCAAAATGCATTACCTCACATTTGTCCAGATTAAACTCCATCTGCCATCTCTCCGCCCAAATCTCCAACCAATCTATATCCTGCTGTATCCTCTGATGGTCCTCATCGCTATCTGCAAATCCACCAACCTTTGTGTCGTTTGCAAACTTACTAATCAAACCAGTTACATTTTCCTCAATCATTTATTTATATATATATATTACAAACAGCAAAGGTCCCAGCACTGATCCCTGAGGAACACCACTTGTCACAGCCCTCCATTCAGAAACGCACCCTTCCACTGCTACCCTCTGTCTTCTTTGACCAAGCCAGTTTTGTATCCACCTTGCCAGCTCACCTCTGATCCCATGTGACTTCATCTTCTGCACCAGTCTGCCATGAGGGACCTTGTCAAAGGCCTTACTGAAGCCCATGTAGACAACATCCACTGCCCTACCCTCATCAAGCATCTTCGTCACTTCCTCGAAAAACTCGATCAAGTTAGTGAGATGTGACCTCCCCCTTACAAAACCATGTTGCCTCTCGCTATTACGTCCACTTATTTCCAAGTGGGAGTAAATCCTGTCTTGAAGAATCTTCTCCAATAATTTCCCTACCACTGATGTAAGGCTCACCGGCCTGTAATTACCTGAATTATTCTTGCTACCCTTCTTAAGCAAAGGAACAACATTGGCTATTCTCCGATCCAATGGGACCTCCCCTGTAGCCAGTGAGGATATAAAGATTTCTCTCAAGGCCCCAGCAATTTCCTCCCTTGCCTCTCTCAGTATTCTGGGGTATATCCCTTCAGACCCTGGGGACTTGTCTACCTTAATGTTGCTCAAGAACCTCAATACCTCCTTTTTGATCTCAACATGGCTCAAACTATCCACACACCCTTTCCCAGACTCATCATCCACCAAGTCCTTCTCTTTGGTGAATACTGACGCAAAGTACTCATTTAATACCTCGCCCATCTCCTCTGGCTCCATGCATCGATTCCCTTCCCTGTCCTTGAGTGGGCCAACCCTCTCCCTGGCTACCCTCTTGCTCTTCACATATATATCTTTTCCTTAATCCTGCTGGCCAATGACTTTTTGTGATCCCTTTTAGCCCTCTTTCCTTCTTGCTTAAGTTTCTTTCTACTTTCCTTGTACTCCACACTTGCTTCGTGTGTTCCCAGCCTCCTAGCCTTGACAAATGCTTCCTTTTTCTCTTTGACTAGGCTCACAATATCTCTCGTTATCCAAGGTTCCCAAAACTTGCCATACTTATCCTTCATCCTTACAGGAATGTGCCAGTCCTGAATCCCTATCAACTTGCACTTGAAAGCCTCCCACATGCCAGATGTTGATTTGCCCTCAAACATCTGCCCCCAATCAACATTCTTCAGGTCCTGCCTAATATTGTTGTAATTAGCCTTCCCCCAATTTAGCACTTTCACTTGACTACACTTATCTTTATCCATCAGTACCTTAAAGCTTACTGAATTGTGGTAATTGTTCCCGAACTGCTCCCCTACTGAAAGGTGACCACCTGGCCGGGCTCGTTGTCCAATACGGCCCCTTCCCTAGTTGGACTACATTCTGCTTCAAAAAGCCCTCCTTACAAACTCTGTCCCATCCACACCCCTAGCGAGCCCCAGTCAATATAGGGAAAGTTAAAATCTCCCACCGCAAGAACCCTGTTACTTTTACACCTTGCCAAAATCTGCCTACATATCTGTTCCTCTATCTCCCACTGGCTGTTGGGCGGCCTATAGTAAACCCCCAACAATGTGACTACATCCTTCCTATATCTGAGTTCGACCCATATTGCCTCGCTGTATGAGCCCTCCGAGATTTTCTCCTGCAGAACAGCTGTGATATTCTCCTTAACCAGTAGTACAACTCCCCCACCCCTTTTACATCCCCCTCTATCCCGCCTGAAACATCTGTATCCTGGGACGTTAAGCGGCCAATTCTGTCCTTCCCTTAATCAAGTCTCTGTAATAGCAACCACATCATAGAGCTTGGATTGGTACTTGGAACTAAGTTCCTCTGCCTTGCCTGTTACACTTGCATTGAAACAAATGCACTTCAGTCCAACAGACCCCCTCTGATTAGCAATCCCACCTTACCCGCTGTTTCTCTGAGTCTTACTGGCCCTACTCTCTGGTTTCCCTTCAGCGAATTCACCTTTGCTTTGGTTCCCACCCCCCCGCCAAACTAGTTTAAATCCTCCCGTGTGACACTAGCAAACCTCCCGGCCAGAATATTTATGCCCTTCCAGTTTAGATGCAACCCATCCTTGTACAGATCCCACCTGCCCCAGAAGAGACCCCAATGGTCCAGCTATCTGAAACCCTCCCTCCTACACCAGCTGTTTAGCCACGTGTTGAGCTGCACTATCTTCCTATTCCTAGCCTCACTGGCACGTGGCACAGGGAGTAATCCTGAGATTACAACCCTAGAGGTCCTGCTTTTTAACTTTCTACTCAACTCCCTAAACTGCTGCTGCAGGACCTCATCACTCTTCCTGCCTATGTCGTTCGTACCAATATGTAACATGACCTCTGGCTGTTCACCCTCTCCATTCAGAATGCTTTCTGTCCATTCGGAGACATCCTGGACCCTGGCACCAGGGAGGCAACATACCATCCTGGAGTCTCTTTCATGTCCACAGAAGCACCTATCTGCACCCCTAACAATAGCGTCCCCTATAACTATTGCTCTAGTGCTCTTTGTTCCTCCCTGCTTAACAGCAGAGCCAGCCATGGTGCCACTGCTTTGGCTGTTACTACTGTTATTCCCTGACAGGCCATCTCTCCCCCACCGCAGTGACTGCCTGCCCCTTCTAGTAGTCACCCATCCATCTGCCTGCACCTTGGGTGTGACCACATCTCTAAAGCTCCTATCCATGATGCTTTCCGCCACCTTCATGCTCCTAAGTGCCTCCAACTGCTGCTCCAACCTATCCATGCGGTCTGTAAGGAGCTGCAATTGGGTGCATTTCCTGCAGATGTTGTCATCCGAGATGTTGGAAGCATCACGGATCTCCCACGTCTCACAGGTGCAGCACTTAACCCCCTGAGACTCCACTTTATGATGTGTTGAAGCTTATGAGTATCAATTGAAGGTGGAGTCTGTACTCTTGGTTAATTCCTGAAAGCTTCTGAAAAGTCCTGCTTTCCTCCACCTATTCAGGCCTGGTTAATCAGTCTTGTTTGTTTGATTTGACTTATTATTGTCACATATATTGACATAAAAAGTATTGTTTCTTGCGCGCTATACAGACAAAACCTACCATTCATAAAGAAGGAAAGGAGGGTGCACAGAATGTAGTGTTACAGTCATAGCTAGGGTGTAGAGAAAGATCAACTTAATATTCGGTAGGTCCATTCAAAAGTCTGACAGCAGCAGGGAAGAAGCTGTTCTTGAGTCGGTTGGTACGTGACCTCAGACTTTTGTATCTTTTTCCCGATTGGAAGAAGGTGGAAGAGAGAATGTCCGGGGTGCGTGGGGTCCTTGATTATGCCGGCTGCTTTGCCGAGGCAGCGGGAAGTGTAGACAGAGTCACTGGATGGGAGGCTGGTTTGCGTGATGGATTGGGCTACATTCACGACCTTTTGTAGTTTCTTGCGGTCTTGGACAGAGCAGGAGCCAATCAGAGCTGTGATACTTCTGGATAGGATGCTTTCTATGGTGCATCTGTAAAAATTGGTGAGAGTCTTGGCAGACGTGCCAAATTTCCTTAGCCTCCTGAGAAAGTAGAGGTGTTGGTGGGCTTTCTTAACTATAGCATCAGTGTGGAGGGACCAGGAAAGGTGGTTGGTGACCTGGACACCTACAAACCTGAAGCTCTCAACCATTTCCACTTCATCCCTGGTCCATAGAAACTAGAAGCAGGAGGAGGCCATTTGGCCCCTCGAACCTGTTCCGCCATTCATTATGATCGTGGCTGATCATCAAATTCAATATCCTGATTTTCTTTGCGCCCCCCTCCATATCTCTTGATCCTTTTAACCCCAAGACCTATACCTAATTTCTTCTTGAAATCACACAGCATTTTGACCTCAGCTACTTTCTGTGGTAGTGAATTCCACACATTCACCACCCGCTGGGTGAAGAAATTTCTCCTCACCTCAGTCCTAAAAGGTTTGAATGTTGATGTTTTTGATTTGATTTATTATTGTCACATGTATTAACATACAGTGAAAAGTATTGTTTCTTGTGTGCTATACAGACAAAGCATACCGTTCATAGAGAAGGAAAGGAGAGGGTGCAGAATGTAGTGTTACAGTCATAGCTAGGGTGTAGAGAAAGATCAACTTAATGTGAGGTAGGTCCGTTCAAAAGTCTGACAGCAGCAGGGAAGAAGCTGTTCTTGAGTCGGTTGGTACGTGACCTCAGGTTTTTGTATCTTTCTCCCGATGGAAGAAGGTGGAAGAGAGAATGTCCGGGGTGTGTGGGGTCCTTGATTACGCTGGCTGCTTTCCTGAGGCAGTGGGAAGCTGGTTTGCAGACGGGGACATGCCCTCCACTATGCTTCCTGAAGTCGATGACTATCTCGTTGGTTTTGTTGACATTGAGGAAGAGATTATTGTCGCTGCACCAGTTCACCAGATTCTCTGTCTCTTTCCTGTACTCTGTCTATTCCTGTAGAATGTGGACATCGCCAGCATTTATCGCCCAGCTCTAATTGCCCTTAATGGAGTGATTAACTTGTCCATTTTGGAGGGGAGTTAAGAATTAACCACAGTCTGAAGTCATGTAGGCCAGACTGAGTGAAGATGGCAGATTTCCTCCACCTCCAAAGGGCATTCATTAATCAGATTGCAACAGTCTGATCAGTTCCAGTGGTGACACTGGCTGCCAATTTGTGCACAGCAAGCTCCCACGTTGTGATACTGACCATCTATTTTGAAGTGTTAGCTGAGGGATGAATTTTGGTCGTGAATCAAGGTGAGATATCCCAGTTACAATGTGGTCTGATACAAATCCATGAACTGTGCACTACAACCACATTGGTCAATAACGCAGCAAGACTGTTCTGCATGAAGTTGGTGTCTTACTCTTGAAGTGTTAGATATCAAGAAGAAATTAGATATAGTTCTTGGGGCTAAAGGGACATGAGAAGGAAGGTGGGATCAGGGTTTTGAATCAGCCGCAGTCACAATGTACGATGGAAGCAGGTTCAAAGGGCTGAATGGCCTATTTTTTATCCGTGGCGCAGCACAGTGGTTAGCACTGCTGTCTCACAGCGCCAGGGACCCGGGTTCGATTCCTGGCTTGGGTGACTGTCTATGTGGAGTTTGCACGTTCTTCCCCTGTTTGCGTGGGTTTCCTCCGGGTGCTCCGGTTTCCTGTCACAGTCCAGAGATGTATTGGTTAGGTGGATTGGCCATGCTAAGTTGCCCCTTAGTGTCCCAAGAAGAATAGGTTGGGGAGATTAGCTGGGTAAATACCTGGGGTTAGTGGATAGGTTCTGGGCAGGATGTTCTGTCGGAGAGTTGGTGCAGACACGATGGACCAAATGGCCTGCTTCGGCACTGTAAGGTTTCTATAGCAACCAATATGTGCACAGCAAGCTCCCACTGACAGTGTTGTGGCAATGACCTGGGAATCTGTCTATGATGCTTCGGGAACATTGGGAAGAAATTCTCCGCTCTGTCGCTATAATGTCGTGGGTTTTTGTTTTGCATCGATCAGAGGGTGAAAATGGAGGCATGCGAGGGGTTTGAAGTCTCGAACGGGACACAATCTTGTTCGTCAGATGAGAGGGCCACCAACTAACCGATCCCACGGCCCTCTTTGTTTTTCTTGGAAGAGAAGGGGCGATCTTTCCAGCATACCTCAACCAGCCGCACTTCGAACGGAAAGATCTGCACTTTGCTTGTGGGATCTTGCTGTGCCCCAGAATTGGCCAGCACCTTTCCTACATTGTCAGTGCTCACACGTTCGAGAGGTACCCAATTGGCCATTAAAATGTCTGGAAGCATCCTGAGGTTGTGAAAAGCACTGGATAAAAGTGTGTCCTTCAGTGTGTAGACGAATCCATTCTTTGTGAGAGATTAGGGCGGAGGGAGGTGGGGGAGTGGCTCGGGTAGCTGAGTTGAGGAATGTCCATGTTTGGTATCGCTTTATGGGCTGAATGATTCGGCCCACAGAACAAACTGGCCTTGCTCCTCCTCACTGTACAGAACGTGATGTATGTTTCGGAGCAACTTGTAGCTCCTTCTCTGGCCACCCTTCAGTATCTAGAACTGCTCCGAGTTTGTCCATTCATGACGCACATTTCTGTCCACTCGACACATTTCGTGCTTGAATTGGGAATTTTATAAAGATGTTCTTTCACCAATTTAGGGAAAACACAACTCATTTATTTACAGATTCTCACCCTCTCGTGGCTGCAATCAGTTCCCGGAAAGACTCTGGGTGCAGAAGTCTGTGTTTAGTTTATTTGGTAAGAAGTTTAACAACACCAGTTTATTTATCAGTGTCACAAGTAGGCTTACATTAACACTGTAATGAAGTTACTGTGAAAATCCCCTAGTCGCCACACTCCGGTGCCTGTTCGGGTACACTGAGGGAGAATTTAGCGCCACCAATCATTCCCCTTTCTCAATTTTCTTTTTGCCCGTCCACAGATTGTGCTAAATCTCAGCTTTCTTCTGCCGTCACGTCAGACAGTTTGTATCTGGGCGAAGCAGTCAGTCGCTTTGCTTGCTGTGGTGACTCTTACTCTGCAGATTGAGCCTTTTAAAGGGGCGATCACCACAGGATTTCAATAAACAACTCTAGCCAGAAGGGCCTTCTATTGCCTCCTCCCTATCCGGCCCTACCACCCTGTGAAGGGTCTGGCGTTCCTGCGACTTGGGCCTACTGACCGCCTCCCCATCGCTGGGCTCAACTTCCATCGAGACCCAGGATGGAATTTTCATGTCCCACTTGCCACAGGAATTATAGAGGGTGGGACATGGAACATGCAGAGGTCCGTTGACCTGGGGTGGGAGTTTCCGGCCTTGGGGTGAGCGCGGCTGGAGAATCCCGCCCCCAGAATCTGGAGAATCCCGCCCCCAGAATCTGGAGAATCCCGCCCCCAGAGTGTGCAGCCTGTGTATCTGGAACCAAGTGAAACTCTTTTAATACTTGTTTAATACCTGCTCCCAATCTTCTTTTTCTAGTTGGATCACAACATGAAAAAGCCTTGAGTCAAGAAATGTAAGAGTTGTATTTTAATTGTGGAGGTAAAAAGCTAAACATTATACAGTGTTTCAACTGATGTTTTTTTCGTGAAAAGCCATCATATACTCTAAATAAACCTGTTTGAATGGGATGGCTACATCACGGTTAAAGCCTTGAGGCTGCAACCAGTATTGTTTCTAATAGGGTGGCGTGGTGGTGAGCACTACTGTCTCTCAGCGCCAGGGACCTGAGTTCAATACCGGCCTTGGGTCACTGTGTGTGCGGAGTCTGCACGTTCTCCCCGCATCTGCGTGGCTTTCCTCCCACAGTCCAAGAGACGTGCTGGTTAGATGCATTGGCCATACTAAATTGCCCCTTAGTGTCCAACAATGTGCAAGTTTGGTGGATTGGCCATGTTAAATTGTCCCTTAGTGTCCAAAGATGTGTAGGTTAGGTGGATTGGCCATGCTAAATTGCCGTTTGGTGTTCTGGGATGTTTGGGTTAGGGGGATTAATGAGGTAAATATGTGGGGTTACACTGATGGGGCCTGGCTAGAATGGTCTGTCAGAGGGTTGGCGCAGACTCGATGGGCCGAATGGCCACCTCCTGCACTGTAGGGGTTCTATGAATTGAGATGACGTGTGCTGTTAGAAGCTATATTTATCACCAACAATAGAAATATTGTTTTTAAATCGATGTGCCTTAAATTCATTGTAAAGGCGGCTTTACTGCCAACTATCTAATGTAAAAGAAAATGTCAGATTTGAGTCCATTTATTTTCCTATTGACACACTCGATGCATGTCTTTTGTTTATTTACGCAAACTCTGCCTTCTACTTGGCAATTTGGGTTTGGAAAAGCCACGTTTGTATCTCGCTGCTCAATTTTTATTGTAGGCAGACTCTTTTTAAAAAGGTTCTTCATGTTAAAGTTTAAAGTGTATTTATTAGTGTCACAAGTCGGCTTACATTAACACTGCAATGAAGTTGCTGTGAAAATCCCCTAGTCGCCACACTCCGGCAATTGTTTGGGTCAATACACCTAACCTAACCTTGTGATCTGGGGAATCCCTGTACCTCTTAAAATTGACCCCTCCCCCTCCCTCCCCCCATTCCTCCCACTATCATCTCCTTTTGGTTCCATGTCGGAATTCTTTTCCCCGTTGGAACACAGCGGTCATTTTCCAATATTAAGTCAATGTCAATTTCTTCCCTTCAGTCGCTGACCGACGATCTTCAACAAAAGGGCATTTCTGATGCGAATGATTGGTTTTATTTAATGTGCTGTAGTTTGTGGACAATGTTGGATTGTTTGCCATCAGTATATTGAGCAGTAAATAAGAGAATAATGGCAGCAGTTTCTACCTGGGCATGAGGAATTGGTGGGCTGTGAATGAATTTTGTATTACTGTCACGTGTATTGGGATGCGGTGAAAAGTCCTGTTTCTTGTGCGCTATACAGACAAAGCATGCCGTTCATAGAGAAGAAAAGGAGAGGGTGCAGAATGTAGTGTTACAGTTATAGCTAGGATGTAGAGAAAGATCAACTTAATATATAATGGGTCCATTCAACAGTCTGATGGCAGCAGGGAAGAAGCTGTTCTTGAGTCGGTTGGTATATGATCTTAGACTTTTGTATCTTCCTGACGGAAGAAGGTGAACAAAGAACAAAGAACAGTACAGCACAGGAAACGGGCCCTTCGGCCCTCCAAGCCTGTGCCGCTCCTTGGTCCAACTAGACCAATCGTTTGTATCCCTCCATTCCCAGGCTGCTCATGTGACTATCCAGGTAAGTCTGAAACGATGTCAGCGTGCCTGCCTCCACCACCCTACTTGGCAGCGCATTCCAGGCCCCCACCACCCTCTGTGTTTAAAAACATCCCTCTGATATCTGAGTTATACTTCGCCCCTCTCACCTTGAGCCCGTGACCCCTCGTGATCGTCACCTCCGACCTGGGAAAAAGCTTCCCACTGTTCACCCTATCTATCCCCTTCATAATCTTGTACACCTCTATTAGATCTCCCCTCATTCTCCGTCTTTCCAGGGAGAACAACCCCAGTTTACCCAATCTCCTCGTAGCTAAGACCCTCCATACCAGGCAACATCCTGGTAAACCTTCTCTGCACTCTCTCTAATGCCTCCACGTCCTTCTGGTAGTGCGGCGACCAGAACTGGACGCAGTACTCCAAATGTGGCCTAACCAGCGTTCTATACAGCTGCATCATCAGACTCCAGCTTTTATACTCTATACCCCGTCCTATAAAGGCAAGCATACCATATGCCTTCTTCACCACCTTCTCCACCTGTGTTGCCACCTTCAAGGATTTGTGGACTTGCACACCTAGGTCCTTCTGTGTTTCTATACTCCTGATGACTCTGCCATTTATTGTATATATATTTTAGGTGGAAGAGAGAATGTCTGGGGTGCGTGGGGTCTTTGATTAAAATGTTGGCTGCTTTCTTTATATTTTATTTATTAGTGTCACAAGTAGGGTTACATTGACACTGCAATGAAGTTGCTGTGAAAATCCCCTAGTCCCCACACTCCTGTGCGGGGACACTGAGGGAGAATTTAGCACAGCCGATGCACCCTAACCAGCACGTCTTTGGACTGTGGGAGGAAACCGGAGCACCCGGAGGGAACCCACGCAGACACTGGGAGCACATGCAGACAGTGACCCAAGTTGGGAATCGAATTCGGGTCCCTGGCGCTGAGGCGGCAGTGCTAACCACTGTGCTTTCCTGAAGCAGCGGGAAGTGTGGTCACACTCAGTGGATGGGAGACTGGTTTGCATGATGGGACTGGGCTGCGTTCATGACCCTTTGTAGTTTTCTTGCGGACTTGGTCACCAAGCTGCGATACCAAACCAATGAATGGGGATGAGAGAAATATCAGCCATGATTGAATGGCGGAGCAGACTCGATGGGCCGAGTGGCCTAATTCTGCTCCTATGTCTTCTGGTCTTATGCAACCAGAAAGCTTACTTTCCATGATGTACCTGTAAAAAATTGGTGAGAGTCAAAGCGGACATGCCCAATTGGAACCATGTTCAATGTGGTGTTCTTTTTCCTTTAGCAGGAAAATATTTCAACTGATTTTGAAAGAAATATTGATTTGCATGCCATTGTATTGGGACAGCAGTCTATTTCTTCACTGCAATTTTAATATTCTGAAGATATTGTTCCCTGCCCTTTGGAAAGATTAGCCTCCCTCCCCGCATTCCTCCTCCAGCCTTTTTTTTTCTCTCTTCCCTGCCTCTCCCGCCCCTTCCCCTGTACAACATCTTTTAATCCTATTAAATGTGAAGTGATACACAGAGCTTTTGGCAGCTTTAGGAATGATGGGCAAACTTCCCTCACCACCTTGACGTAGAAATCTCCAGTTGGGCGGCATGGTGGCACAGTGGTTAGCACTGCCACAGAGCCAGAGACCCTGGTTCGATTCCCGGCTTGGGTCACTGTCTGTGTGGAGTCTGCACGTTCTCCCCGTGTCTGCATGGGATCACGAACTTTCGGAGCGCTGCTCTTTCATCAGGTGAAGGAGCAGTGCTCCGAAAGCTCGTGATTCCAAATAAACAGTTGCAGCTTTATAAGACCCTCGTCAGGCCCCACTTGGAGTACTGTGCTCAGTTCTGGTCGCCTCATTACAGGAGGGATGTGGAAATGATTGAAAGGGTGCAGAGGAGATTTACAAGGATGTTGCCTGGATTGGTTGGAATGCCTTATGAGGATAGGTTGAGGGAGCTCGGTCTTTTCTCCTTGGAGAGATGAAGGATGAGAGGTGACCCGATAGAGGTGTACAAGATGTTGAGAGGTATAGATCGGGTGGATTCTCGGAGGCTTTTTCCCCAGGGCTGAAATGGCTGCTACGAGAGGACACAGGTTTAAGGTGCTGGGGAGTAGGTACAGAGGAGATGTCAGGGGTAAGTTTTTCACTCGGTGGGTGAGTGGAATCGGCTGCCGTCAGTGGTGGTGGAGGCAAACTCGATAGGGTCTTTTAAGAGACTTCTGGATGAGTACATGGGACTTAATAGGATTGGGGGTTATAGGTAAGCCTATATATAAACCTAGGTAGGTAGGGACATGACCAGCGCAACTTGTGGGCCAAAGGGCCTGTTTGTGCTGTATTTTTTCTATGTTCTAAACCTGTTGGGCTTTAACATGGTGGGTCATGAGAGTTCTTACTGTGCCCATCCCAGTCCAACAATGGCATCCACTTCATTATTGTAAGCCTACTTGTGACACTAATAAACAAACTTTTCTGAAAGTAACATCTGAGCTAGCACCTGACCTCGCTGTCAGAATGGCTACACCCTACAAAGGTTACACCAATCAATGGCTGTGGATTGGGTGGATGTTGCTGTTGTCAATATTTATAATATTCTGCCGAGTGAGGACTTGGCGCGTGTGGCACTCCCCAGGGCTTTTATTCTCCAACAATTTGTGTAGAACCAAAACAAAGGGGACAGTAGCCCCCAAAGATGTGTGTGTTGGGTGGATTCGCAATGGTAAATTGCCCCTTAGTGTCAGGGAGATTAGCAGGGTAAATCTATGGGGTTACGGGGATAGGGCCTGGGTGGGATTGTTGATGGTGCAGGCTCGATGGGCTGAATGGTCCCCTTCTGCACTGTAGGGATTCTAGGGTTAACACTAGCATTTCTGGAAATAGAACCATTTTCTAACCCATCCCCAGAACCATTCACTTCCTTGTAGATCAAAGATCCGTCTAGTTAAACTCTGAATACGCGGACCTGTTTATCCCAACTCTGCGTTTGGGTGGAACTTGCCCCGTTTCAGAAGTCTGGACTGTTCGGCGGGACTTTGAGTTTGAAGCACTTTTGATTGTTCTGGGATACGAGCAAAACCTGTTTTTTTTTTTGTATCCAGTTCTCATTTCCTGCTCTCACACAGTTGAGTTTAATGGGAAATGGCAGAATAATTTGCCAAGCACCTTTCTGTTCGTATCAGGAGTCGGTTCAGTTGTTTGATGATTTTCTGGGAGGGGGGCTGCAGGGTTGGTCTGCAAATTCTACTGGGTGACGGACTACACTTCGAACATCTGTCATTGGATGTAAAGTTTTTGGAGGCATCCTGAAGCCATGTAAGGTGCTATATAAATGCAGCTGCTTTTGTTTCTGGACTTTTTTTTCTGAAATCAATTATCGTCCAATTGGGCAGCAGAAATTTTCTAATCCTGTGTTTAGGGTGAATGAAGAAGCCACAATTCTGAGGTCATGGAATCCCTACAGTGCAGAAGGAGGCCATTCGGCCCATCGAGTCTGCACCGACCTTCCAACGCAGCACTTTACTCGGGTCCACCTCCTGTCCTTGCCCCATAACTCCATGCATTTACATCCACCTAACCTGCACATCTTTGGACTGCGGGAGGAAACCGGAGTATCCGGAGGAAACCCACACAGACACGGGGAGAACATGCAAACTCTGCACAGTCACCCGAGGCCGGAATTGAGCCCGGGTCCCTGGCGCTGTGAGGCAGCAGTGCTAATCACTGTGCCACCCTGATGTTTGAGCTTTATTTGTCTATGCTGCATTTCCTTCTCCTCTTCCAAAGACCTGAACCTGTGCTTTTCTTGTGAGTCTAGGACATCTCCTTTCATGGAGAAACTTTGTGACCATCTCTCATTTCTCACAAGGTTAGTCTCCTGCAGTTAAAGACAGGTCTCCAGGGCACTGTTCCAAGTAACCCATTAGAAAAACCATAAGTTTTGATAGAAAAAGCAAGGTTTTGTTTGTTAAACAGTCTTTGCTCTTGTTTACTAACCAGAAGAATATTGGACACGGTTTGGGAGGCTGTGTGACCTTCAAGGAACATCTTGTCAAATGGTGAATATTACTGGCTGATTTGTGGCGGAATGCAGGTGTGTCACACTGACATGATGGATAGCCAATGGGAGTATGGGGACAGGGTAAGTGGAAGTAGGAAGTCACGTGATGCATCCAGGAATATATTCAACCTGAGTTGGCAACCCATCAGTCTTGTGATTTCCAGCCCAACTTCTAGAGAGAGGGCCTTGGATCTAAGTCGAGATGGTGTGTGTAGGAATCTTATTTGCAATCCCTTAAGATGCCTCCTCCGTGCTTCTCGCAGCTTTCGGCTCCCTCTACGGTTTTGGTGCTTTCCTCTGAATCTTCACCCAGGCTTAACTAATCAATTACAGTGAGCATCAAAGGTAAACAGACTCTCTCTCCTCTGAAACTTCACCCAGGCTTAACCAATCGAGCATAGTGAGCATCAAAGGTAAACAGACTCTCTTTTCTCTGAATCTTCACCCAGGCTTAACCAATCAAGCACAGTAAGCATCAAGGGAAAACAGACTCGTAATCAAGTGCTGAATACAGTTTGGTGTCCAAAGATGTGCAAGTTAGGTGGCTGTAAATGCATGGGGTTATGGGGATGGGCCTGAGTAAGCTGCTCCGTTGGAGAATTGGTGCAGACTCGATGGGCCGAATGGCCTCCTTCTGCACTGTAGGGATTCTATGACCTCAGAATTATGGCTTCTTCATTCACCCTAAACCCGGGATTAGAAAATTGCTGCCACCCTATTGGAAGATAATGATTTCAGGGGAAAAAAAATCGAAGCAGCCCAGGAACAAAAGAGGTTATTTTCCTCTGAACCTTCACCTAGGCTTAACCAATCGAGCTCAGTGAGCATCAAAGGTAAACAGACTCGTAATCAAGTGCCGAACAATTGAATGATAGGAGGTTGGGGGGAGAAAGGGTGACGTGAACTTCACGATTAACCTCCGTTTGGCATTGGAATAAATCCATCTTGTATCCCTAGTCCTCCCTTGCGATCCCCGACAGATGCTGCGATGTGGGCAGAAGCTAGCACATACATCATGTTTAACACGGCCGAGCCTGCAGGTGCACCGTGTGTGGAAGTTATAAATGATTCATGTTGAAAGCTCCAGGCTGTTTGTTATAAGTCAGAAAAGGGAGAGAGAGAGAGAGAGAGAGAAACCGAGCACACACACCCAGGATGTCCAACTGAGCGTTCCGGGTTTCCTGCTTCCTGTTATCTCGGTATGGCTGTATGCAACATGTCAGGCCCCACCAGATTCACAATGATCCTGAATGTCCGCTCTGTGACCTTCCAAAGGGCTACTGTAACTTTGTGATTCATTCACAATGTTGTACCCTGTACTTAATCTCTTGGCATTTACCCTGTTTATTTCCAACTGGCCTTGGAAGGATGGCGTAGCCATGGTAACATCCAAATTGTCATGATTGGTCCTGCAAGCATTGCAACTCTTGATACAAATCTTTCTTTCTCGCTCCTTCCAGCTTGATTCATTCGAGCAATCCTTAGCTGTGAAGTGGCTCAGACTGGCAGCTCTGCTAGGAAGTGTCTCCTCATGTGCCAATGCATGTGCGTACGTTTTCCGGGAGTTTGCCAGGGAGTTTAAGTTTTGGTCCCCGTATTTGAGGAGAGATGTAGTGGCATTGGAGGCAGTTCAGAGGAGGTTCACTAGATTGATTCCAGAGATGAGGGGTTTGTCGTATGAGGAGAGATTGAACAGTTTAGGCCGATACTCTCTGGAATTTAGAAGAATGAGGGGAGATCAAATTGAGGTCTACAAGATGATAAAAGGTATGGATAAAGTAGACGTGGAGCGGATGCTTCCTCTTGTGGGGCATTCTAGGACGAGAGGTCATCGTCTTAGGATAAGGGGCAGCAAATTTAAAACAGAGCTGAGGAGAAACTACTTCTCCCAAAGGGTTGTGAATCTGTGGAATTCGCTGCCCCAAAGTGCGGTGGATGCTGGGACAGTGAGTAAATTTAATGAGGAGTTAGACAGATTTTTAATGGGTTGAAGGGTTATGGGGAGAAGGCAGGAAAATGGGGATGAGGAGCATATCAGCCATGATCGAATGGCCTAAACTGTTCAATCTCGCTTCATACGACAAACCCCTCATCTCTGGAATCAATCTAGTGAACCTCCTCTGAACTGCCTCCAATACCGCTATATCTCTCCTCAAATACAGGGACCAAAACTGTGCACAATACTCCAGGTGTGGCCTCGCCAATGCCTTGTATAGTTGCAACAATACTTTCTTCCCTTTTATATTCTATTCCTTTTAGCTATAAATGGCAACATTCCATTCCCTTTCCTTATCTCCTGTACCTGCATGCTAGTTTTCTGTGATTCATGAACGAGGACATCCAGATCCCTCCGCTCTGGAGCACCCCGAAAGTGTCTCCCCATTTAGATAATAAGTCACCTTCCATTGTGCCACATGGAGATGCAGTGGATGATTATACACCCCCTGATGTGCTGTGGCTTGGAATTGGCTTCTTCTTTTGACTCTAGTTTAACCGTCGAAATTAATTACTGTCATTTCTCAGTCTGAGTGGAATTGTCAGTTCTTGACCCAACCTCCTTTTCAACTTGACCTGGTTAAGTGTTACTTGACGATTGTGGGGTGGTTTGACAGCAGTGCCATGTAGCTGGTTTAAAAATCTGCTCCGTGTTCCTGTTGGTTTTTAACTTTGCGCTTTCCTTGACTAATGTCTCTTGGGAGAATCACTGGGATGTGTACCAATGACTGCGGTGTGTGTCTTTTTACAATGGTCTTTGGCTGCTTCAAGACAGCCATTGTTCAAATTCCTTGTTTGGCAGATGTCAAGGATCTCCTGGCACTATTTCAGAGGAGAACGGGGAAGTTCTGTCCAGTAACAAAATGCTGGGAAATCTCAGCAGGTCCGACAGCATCTGTGGGGAGAGAATAGAGCCAAAGTTTTGAGTCTGGATGACCCTTCGTCAGAGCTCCTGACTCTCAACATTGGCTCCATTCTCTCTCCACAGATGCTGTCAGACCTGCTGAGATTTTCCAGCATTTTCACAGAAATAGAATCCTTACAGTGCAGGAGGCTGCCATTTGGCCCATCAAGCCTGCACCCAGGCCCTATCCCCATAACCCCACGTATTTATCCTGCTATTCCCCCTAACACGAAGGGTCAATTTAGCATGGCCAACCCACCTAACTTGCACATGTACAAACTCTACACAGACTGACCCGAGAATTGAACCCGGACATACTGTCTTCCACCTTCTATCGGGAAAAAGATACAAAAGTCTGAGAACATGTATAGAATCCTACAGTACAGAAGGAGGCCACTCGGCCCATCGAGTCTGCACCGACCATAATCCCACCCAGGCCCTATCCCTGTAACCCCATGCATTTACCCTAGCCGTTCCCCCAACACTAAGGGGCAATTTAGCACGGCCAATCCACCTAACCACGTCTTTTAGACTGTGGGAGGAAAACGGAGCACCCAGAGGAAACCCACGGAGAGAATGTGCAAACTTCACGCAAATAGTGACCCAAGCCGGGAATCAATCTTGGGTCCCTGGCGCTGTAAGGCAGCAGTGCTAACCACTGTGCCACCATGCTGTCCACATAGCAACCAGCTCTAGAACAGCTTCTTCCCTGCTGCCATCAGACTTTTAAATGCACCTACCTCGCACTAAGTTGATCTTTCTCTACACCCGAGCTATGACTAACACTACATTCTGCACTCTCCTTTCCTTCTCTATGGACGTATGCTTTGTCAGTATAGCGCACACAAGAAACGATACTTTGCACTGTATATTAATACATGTGACAAATCACAGTCCCTGGCGCTTTGAGGCAGCAATGCTACCCACTGTACCGCAAATTTTCTTTGTTTCAAATTCCAGTATTTGCAGCATTTTGCCTTTATCTTAAGTTCTCTCCAGTGTTCTGGTTAATATTTATTCCTGGGCTAACTTGGTTTTAAAAAAAAAAATGGCCGTTGCCTCATTGCTGTTTGTGGGAGCTTGCTGTGTGCCAATTGGTTGTCGTGTTTCCTCCTTTTACAACAATTGCCACGATTGGCCATACGTCATCAGCTTTAGAGCACAGTGCGGCGTCCTGAGGTGCTATATAAATGCAAGGTGTTCTTTAAATTGGAAGAGGAGGGAATTAATGAATGATTTGCTCCCTCCAGTGAGGTACTGGAGGGGTTGTAGGTTGAGATTGTCACCTTCAGGGATACAGTTTATAAGTTTATTTATTGATGGCATGAGTAGGCTTACATTAACACTGCAATGAAGTTACTGTGAAAATCCCCTGTTCGCCACACTTCGGCTCCTGTTCGGGTACACCTGAGGGAGAATTCAGCATGGTAAATGCACCCTAACCAATACGCCTTTCGGACTGTGGGAGGAAACCAGAGCACGCGGAGGAAACCCACGCAGACACGGGGAGAACGTGCAGACTCCGCACAGACAGTGACCCAAGCCTGGATTCGAACCCTGGTTCCTGTCACCATGAGGCAGCAGTGCTAACCACTGTGCCACCAATGGATATTGAAAATGAGACAGATCGATACCCTGGTTTGAACTCTCGGCTTCAGGAGAGCGGAGGGGAAGAGCCAGTTAGTCACATTCGCAACTTAAATAATTTGTTTTCCTAACACTTCTCGTTGGAGGTTCTGGATGTCTTGATTGTAACATTTTTTGTCCTTTTTCTTACTGCACATCAAGTTACAGCTGTCACAACTGCTAATCTGCGTGGCACATTTATTTCTGCTGCTAAGAGTTGCATTTATTCGTGAACCAGTCCCTGAAGGATTTGGGAAAACAAATCGGATCACGTTCAAGCTAAACTGAGTAGGAATTTCATTGAGATTCAATCCAACCAAAGTTCCGGTTCCTATCCACATTCATCAAATCCTTCGCTGCCTTCTAATAAATACAAGTCCAAAGATGTGCGGGTGAGGTTAATTGGCCATGCTAAATTGCCCCTTAGTGTCCCGAGATGTGTAGGTTGGAGGGATTAGCGGGTAAAATATGTAGGGCTATGGGGGTGGGGCCTGAGTGGGATTGTGGTCGGTGCAGACTCGATGGGCCGAATGGCCTCTTTCTGCACTGTAGGGTTTCTATGATTCTATGACAAGTGGGAATTCAGGAGACCTTTTTTTTTAAATCCCCGAGTGTGGAACAGGCAAGTGAGGCAAACCCAATAGAAATAGTGGCTGGAATTGTCCTATCGTTCGCACCCCACCGCAAGCAAGGACGGAGAATTTGGCGCTCGGCCAAATCTCCCTTCGCTGCAGCGGGACTGGAGAATCCCGCTGGCGTCAATAGTCGGGAGAATTCTGGCCAGTGTGTATGGAGAAAGGGGAATGGGCGATTGCATTGTCTATCTTAGTGTGGAGGACGGCTTCATAGTAACATCACTGGGCCCGTCATCCTGAGGCCCACAGCTGCTGGTGGGATTCGCATTTGGTGAATAAATCTAGAATTGAACGGTCTTCTCAGTCATGGTGACCCTTAATGATGGCTACAGCGTCCATTGTCTTTTGGGCAGCACAGTGGTTAGCACCACTGCCTCACAGCGCCAGGGACCTAGGTTCGATTCCTGGCTTGGGTCACTATCAGTGTGGAGTCTGCACGTTCTCCCCATGTCTGTGTGTGGGTTTCCTCCCACAGTCCAAAGACGTGCAGGTTAGGTGGATTGGCCATGGTAAATTCTCCCTCAGTGTACCTGAGCAGGCACCGGAGTTTGGCGACTAGGGGGTTTTCACAGTAACTTCATTGCAGTGTTAATGTAAGTCTACTTGTACATTCATAAATAACTTCGAGCCCCTAAACTCCCAGTGCAGTGCCGAGGGAGTGTGGCACTGTAAACTTTGAAGCTTTAACCCATCTGGTTCACTAATGCCCCTTCAGAGAAGGAAATCCGTCGTCCATACCCGGTCTGGCCTCCATGTGACTCCAGAGCCACTGCAATGTGGTTGACTCTGAACTACCCTCTGAAATGTCCTAGCAAACCACTCGGTTCAAGGGCAATTGGGAATAGGCAACAAATGTGGCCTTGCCAGTCATGCCCACATCCCATGAATGGTCGTTCAAGCAAGGGGGCGATGGGCAAAATGGCCTCCCTGTGTTGTAGCCTTCTATCGAGGTAAAAAGTCATTGAGTTGAGCTTTTAGTTAGGGCAGTTCATGGTGGCTGCTATTGAAGGCTGCACAATTAAATGATTAACCAGACCATTATGCAAGTGACCTGGAGGCTTGTTCCAGTCAAGGTTGCTTCTGCAAAGCAAAGGGAAAATAGCTGACAGTGGCTGCAGCCAATATTTATTTTGCAATCGGGTGCTATTTATTCAACACAATGATTGGGGTAGCGTTGCGGGAACACGTAGCCTCTGGGAGCTGGGTCCAATGCCAAGCCAGGGTCAAAGTGTTTCTCCGGATTTAAAGGTCGTGAGTTGAGAGGAAGGTAGTGGAGGAATGTTGAAGCAAATATTGGGTGGCACAATGGTTGGTACTGATGCCTCACAGCGCCAGGGACCCGGGTTCAATTCCGGCCTGTCTGTGTGGAGTTTGCATGTTCTCCCCGTATCTGCGTGGGTTACCTCCGGGTGCTCCAGTTTCTTCCCACAGTCCAAAGATGTGCAGGTTAGGTTGGCCATGCTAAATTGCCCCTTGGTGTCAGGGGGACTAGCGAGGGTAAATACATGGGGTTACGGGGATAGGGCCTGGGTGGGATTTTTGTTGGTGCAGACACAATGGGCTGAATGGCCTCCTTCTGCGCTGTAGGGATTCTATTCAGACTCGACAGACGATCCTTTAAAACAGAGATGAGGAGGAATTTCTTCAGCCAGAGAGTGGTGAATCTGTGGAACTCTTTGCCGCAGAAGGCTGTGGAGGCCAGGTGTCTTTAAGACAGAGATAGATATGTTCTTGATTGATAAGGGGATCAGGGGTTATGGGGAAAAGGCAGGAGAATGGGGATGAGAAAAATATCAGCCATGATTGAATGGCGGAGCAGACTCGATGGGCCGAGTGGCCTCATTCTGCTCCTATGTCTAATCGTCTTATAGTCTACAACAAAGAGAACCCACAAATGCCATTTATCTGTGGCGGAGATTGGGAGATGCCATCACCCAATTGTTTTAGACTGAGCGGGAAGGAGCTTGGGAAGTGTGTGCTCCGAGACGTTCCAACTGTGTGGAACAGCCCTTTTTTATTTTGTATTGAAACAAACTAGAGTCCTTTGGATGAAATCTCTGGGAATGAACTTCTCCAGTAATGAAACAACACCCCATTTTCCAATTCTCCTCACGATACCATGGCTTGTCTCTTGGGAGAGATATTGAGGGTGGATAATGAAACAAGTTTTGTCTTTGTGAGAGATTCTTGCCGTTGTTTTGGACGGATGTACAGAATTCTGGGTAAATTCCGGATCAAGGCCATGGGTGCCGTTCCTGGAATAATCTCCGGCCTCTGGGAGAGTTCTGTTGTGTTTTGCTTTTTTGGTTGTGTTCCTGCTGATGACTCCTTATCTTAAATTCAGAAGAACGGATTGTCCCCACTCACTGCCACCTCTGCACCCACAGGCCGGTCACCTCCGACTGGGGACATGACGACAGAAATTTCTGATGGTGCTTCCTCCTGCTTTAAGTTTATTTATTAGTGTCATGAGTAGGCTTACATTAACACTGCAATGAAGTTATTGTGGAAATCCCCTAGTCGCCACACTCCGGTGCCTGTTCAAGAACACGGGAAGTTCACAGTAACTTCATTGCAGTGTTAATGTAAGCCTTACTTGTGACTAATAAACTTTACTCTACTTCACTGAGGGAGAATTTAGCACGGCCAATGCACCTAACCCGCTCGTCTTTCGGACTGTGGGAGGAAACCGTAGCATTGGGAGGAAACCCACGCAGACACGGGGAGGATGTGCAGAGTCTGCTCTGACAGTGACCCAAGCTGGGAATCGAACCCAGGTCCCTGGTGCGGTGAGGCAGCAGTGCCACCGTGCTGCCCTAACTCTCTGCCTCAGAAGCCAATGAAGGTGGAGGTCATTGAATATTTTTAAGGCAGAGGTAGAGAGAGTCTTGTTAGGCGAGGGAATCACAGGTTGTCAGGGGTGGATGGGAATGTGGAACTCTAAACACAAACAGGTCGTGGTCTTGTTGAATGGTGGAGCAGGCTTGAGGGGCCAAATATTCTACTGTTCGGGTACACTGAAGGAGAGTTTAGCATGGCCATTGCACCTAACCAGCACATCTTTCAGACTGTGGGAGGAAACCCAGATGCGGGGAGCTCGTACAGACTCTGCACAGACAGTGACCTGAGCCAGGAATTGAACCCGCGTCCCTCGCGCTGTGAGGCAGCAGTGCTAACCACTGTGCCACCATGCTGTGTCTTTAAGTCTCTTGAATTGAAAGGAAGTGGGTGTCATCAACACGCGAGTAAGCAGGTTGCATTTTGTGACTTGCGTCTATGCATGTCAGAAGTCACCTGACCCTCTGACTCCATCTTGGATGAAGATAAGTTGTCCCTCTTTCATGCTGCCTTTCTGAAAGTAAAAATATCCATCTGTTCACGGGCAAGATACACGATGGCTGATTTCCGCTGGAAATTGTGCCACAAGTTTGCCAAGTGAGTCCTCGCTGGGTGATGTGGAGTCTTGGAGGTGGGGGTGAAGAGGGTGTAAGTTTATTCCTCGCGTCCCAAGCCAAAATAATGACCTGAACACAAGTCAGAGTTCACAGGAAAGAGTTGGGAGAATGTGGCATGTACTGGAATAGTGTCCCAGTAAAATTTTAAGAATTCTTTTCGGTAAGATGTTGGGGTGACCAATGATGGAGTTTGGGGGGATGGGGTAGTTGATGCCTGGCAGGTCATGTGATGGATTACATCCAATCACAGTTGACAACCCATCAGTCAGTGCTTCCCAGCCAAGAAGGGGGCCATGCAAGCGAAGCCTGAAGGAGGCCATTTTGTCACTGGTTCCCCACCCGCTCCCCTGTCAACCTCTGACTCTTCAACCCCTGCTATGATATGAGAAAGGACACAGCAGGTGGTGCTTGTTTGTACATCCTGCTTAAGACAGCCCAGCCTGCGGGTACGCAGTGTATCATATCATAAATTAATTATGACTGCAAGTTCTGCTTCTAATTTACAAAGGGGAATGAAATAGAACATGAGAACTTCAGGAATACGCCCAAGCAGAGTTGGGAATCAGTGTGGCATTTGGTTGTTGTAATGGGAATGCCAGTAATTCCCATCACTTTATCACTGCATTTTCTTAGCTGTCCGTTTGCCTGCCATTGCATTTTGGTTTCATAGAATTCCTACAGTGCAGAAGGAGACCATTCGGCCCATCGAGTCTGCACTGACAAAATCCCACCCAGGCCCTATCCGTGTAAACTCACGTAATCCCTTTGATACTACGGGGAAATCGCACCCAGACCTGTTCCCATAACCCCAAATATTTACCCTGCTAATCCCCCTAACATACACATCTTGGGACACTAGGGAGCAATTTAGCATGGCCAATCCACCTAACCTGCACATCTTTGGACTGTAGGAGGAAACCGGAGCACCCGGAGGAAACCCGTGCAGGAATGGGGAGAACGTGTAGACTCCACACAGGCAGTCGCCCGAGGGGGAATTGAACCCAGGTCTCTGGCGCAGTGAGGCAGCAGTGCTAACCACTGTGCCACCTAACAATCCCAGGGAGATGCTAAAACCACATGTGGCTCTTAGTCTCCGAATTCATTTAATTTTCTATTAATTTTAGGTCAAACTGAGTTGGATTGTAATTCCCTCAGTTGTCGGGTAACCACGACCAATGTTGCTATCAGATTGGTCATGTGATATGACCTGGTAATGTGTTGTGGTTCAGGGGTCAAAAGGCGTCGCAGTGAAGACGCTTCCTGTCCTCCCTCCTTTCAGAGAGGAATGGGTGAGCGGCACAGTGGTTAGCGCTGCTGCCTCACCGCGCCAGGGACCCGGGTTCGATTCCGGCCTTGGGTGGCGGTGTGGAGTTTGCACATTCTCCCCTGTGTCTGCATGGGTTTCATCTGGTTTCCTCCCACAATCCAAAGATATGCAGGTTGGGTGGATTGTCCATGCTAAGTTGCCCCTTGGTGTCCAAAGATGCATAGGTTAGGGTGATTAGCGTGGTAAATACATGGAGTTTCAGGGTAATCTGAGGCTAGGAGTTGGTGCAGACTCAATGGGCCGAATGGCCTCCTTCTGCACTGTAGGGATTCTGATTCTATGAAATCGGCCCTTTAATTGTGAACCTCAGATGGACCTTTGGAGGAAGATGGTGGCTTAATGGTAACGTCACTGGACTAGTAATGCAGAGGCTCTGTCTCTGGGGGCAGGGGTTCAAATTCCACCACAGCAGCTGGTGGAATTTAAATTCGACAAGTAAAACCTGGAATTGAAAGCTAGCCTCTGTCACCATAACGCTCATCAATTTGTCGTAGAGACCCATCTGGTTCACTAAAATGTTCTTTTTGGGGAAGGAAATCTGCTGTCCTTACCTGGTCTGGCCTACATGTGACTCCAGACCTACGGTTCACTCTTAACTGCCCTCTGAAATGGCCAAACAAAGCCAATCAGTTGAAGGACATTTGGGGATGGGCAGCAAACGCTGGCCTAGCCAGTGATGCCCACATCCCTCACACTTGGCATGTCACTTGTCCAGCATCGGGTTTGGCACGAACCATAACAGGCAGCCTCTGGTCCTCCAGCCTTTATAAATCTTAAATGCCCACCCAATTTTGTTTCCAGACAGAATCTTCCATAACCAGCGAGATCCCCACATTATTAATATTCACTCTTTATATACATTCTAAAAATCCTTCCGACTCTTGCCCTTAAATCCACCTCCTTTAGCCCTTTGACAACCAGCAGGGAGACTATGGCCTACTTGTATTATCGCTAGACTATTAATCCAGAAACTCAGCTGATGTTCTGGGGACCCGGGTTCGAATCCCGCCACGGCAGATGGTGAAATTTGAATTCAGTAAAAAAAAAAAATCTGGAATTAAGATTCTACTGATGACCATTGTCGGAAAAACCCATCTGGTTCACTAATGTCCCTTTAGGGAAGGAAATCTGCCATCCTTACCTGGTCTGGCCTCCATGTGACTCCGGAGTCACAGCAATGGGTGGCACAGTGGTTAGTACTGCTGTCTCACGGCGCCAGGGACCCAGATTCAATTCCAGCCTCGGGTCACTGTCTGTGTGGAGTCTGCACGTTCTCCCCGTGTCTGCGTGGGTTTCCTCCAGGTGCTCCGGTTTCCTCCCACACTCCATGTGCGGGTTAGGTGGATTGGCCGTGCTAAATTGACCCTAGTGTCAGACGGATTGGCAGGGTAAATATGAGGGGTTACGGGAATTGGGCCTGGGTGGGATTGTGGTCAGTGCAGACTCGATGGGCTGAATGGCCTCCTCCTGCACTGTCGGGATTCTATGACGGATTAAGAATGGACAATAAATGCTGACCAGCCAACGACACCCATGTCCCACGAATGAATTTTAAAAAATCATCAGTTGGGAGCAGCTTTGTCTCTGGCTGTCAGAATCTCTTGTCAAATCTTCCCTCCATCTTCTTTGTTTTGCAGCCACAACAGCTTCTTAAAACAGTAACGCCACCTCTTTAAGGCTGGGCCAACTAGATGGTGGGGCCCACACTTATGATTCATGTGCAAGGAATTGTAAATGGAAGTTATCAATGACTCACCGTCTGATCTGCCAGAGATCACAGGACTGTGAAACCCAACTCTTTTGTCCCTTTATCTTAACCTGCCTTTCGGGCCTTGCTTTAGAATCCCTACAGTGCAAAAATGGCCATTCGGCCCATAAAGTTTGCATCATACCCAGGCCCTCCCTCTCTTCCCCCAACCTCTATCCTCGTAACCCCACACATTTACCAGGGTCAATCCATCTAACCTAGACATCTTTGGGCACTAAGGGGCAATTTAGCATGGCCAATCCACCTAGCGTACACATCTTTGGATTGTGGGAAGAAACTGGAGCACCCGGAGGAAACCCACGCAGACACGGGGAGAACGTGCAGACTCCACACAGACAGTGACCCAAGGCTGAAATCGAACCCGGGTCCCTGGCGCTGTGAGGCAGCAGTGCTAACCCCTGTGCCACCCCATACATATTTATACATATTTTCCCATGAGGATCCCATTAGGAAGACCAGGATGAGGTGGGAGTTAGCAGTTTGTTTTTGTCTCTTTGGAAGGCTCCTCTCTGGGACACAGCTTCCCAAGAAGCTGATGACTGCTACCTCCATTGGGAGCTAGGTTCACTTTGAGATTACTGACTTTTTTGGTCAAATATCTTATTTATTCTCCCTACCGCTCTTTCCCTGAGTCCTCTTTGGGAAAGGTTTAAAGTTTATTTATTTGTGTCACAAGTAGGCTTACATTAACACTGCAATGAAGTTACTGTGAAAATCCCCTAGTCGCCACACTCTGGCGTCTGTTTGGGTACACTGAGGGAGAATTTAGCACGGCCAATGCAACTAACCAACACATCTTTTGGACTGTGGGAGGAAACCCACGCAGACACGGGGAGAATGTGCAGACTCCGCACAGATAGTGACCCAAATCGGGAATTGAACCCGGGTCCCTGGCGCGGTGAGGCAGCAGTGCTAACCACTGTGCCACGTTGAGCACTAAGATTTAAAGGGCGTGCTAAATTGTTTTTGAGAAGTTAAAAGTGATTGAGGCCTTTTTAGAAAGTTCCTTTAGAAAGTTGTGGCCTGTTTTGAAACCACTAGCTTCTTAATCACTTCCCCCAAATTGGCTGACTAACCGCAATCTCATGCATGTTGCATCTTCACCTTGGTTTGTGGTGAGGTAAGTTTCTGAAAGGTGCCTGCACCTGTTGTCAGCTGTAGCTTAGCGGGTAGAGCTCTTGCTTCAGAGTCAGAAGGTCGTGGGCTCGAGTCCTACTCCAGCTATTAGAATATCAAAATCAAAAAAACATTATTGGCCATAAAAAGATATTGGGAGATTCTAGTCGGAAATCTTGTCCAGTGGTACATTTGGGTTTGTGTGATCCACGCTTGGGATGATGTACTATTGGTGTGCCAAGATCAGGCTTGTGTGAACGGCTCTTGAAGGATTCAATAGTATGAGGTTAGAGGCTATTTGGAGTTTCTTTGGAGCTATGACTACCAAAGAGCAATTTGCGCTTTGTAGTTTAGAGTAGAAAAGCAGCCTGTATTTATTTAGTATCTTTAATTGTGCAAATCAATGTCACAGCTGATGGCAGTGTCCCCATCGCGCTCCAGAGACGATTTCACCGAACTGAGGCTGACGTTCCAGTGCAGGACTGAGGGAGTCTGCACTGTCAGAAGTGCTGTCTTCTGGGTGAGATCTGAAATCCAGGCTCCAACGGGTCCCCTCTAACAGATGTGAAAGGTCCCTGGGCACCACTTCAAAGAATAGCACAAGGACCCTCGCAGCGCCGGGGGCCCAAGTTCGATTCTGGCCTCGGGTCGCTGTCTGTGTGGAGTTTGCACGTTCTCCCCGTGTCTGCGTGGGTTTCCTCCAGGTGCTCCGGTTTCCTCCCACAGTCCAAAGATGTGCAGGTTGGGTGGATTGGCCAGGTTAAATTGTCCCTTAATGCCCAAAGATGTACAGGTTAGGGGGATTGGCCATACTAAATTGCCCCTTGGTTTCAGGAGATTCGGAGAGTAAATATGTGGGGTTACGGGGGTAAAGTCTGGGGATGGGATTGTTATGATGTGGAGATGCCGGCGTTGGACTGGGGTAAACACCAAGTTCCGCACACACAAGGACGGCCTCAACCGGGATATTGGGTTCATGTCACAATATTTGTAACTCCCACAGTTGCGTGGACCTGCAGAGTTTCACTGGCTGTCTTGTCTGGAGACAATACACATCTTTTTAGCCTGTCTTGATGCTCTCTCCACTCCCATTGTTTTGTTTCTTAAAGACTGGATTAGTTGTAAGTATTCGCATTCCAACCATTATTCATGTAAATTGAGTCTGTGTCTTTATAAATTCTGTTTGTGAACAGAATTCCCACTCACCTGAAAAAGGGGCTTAGAGCCTCGAAAGCTTGTGTGGCTTTTGCTACCAAATAAACCTGTTGGACTTTAACCTGGTGTTGTTAAACTTCTTACGATGGGATTGTTGTCAGTGCAGGCTGAATGGCCCCCTTATGGACTATAGGGAAGTAAGAAGCCAAGTCAGCAGCCAGAAGGAGAGATAGATATACCTGCAAAAGGCTTTTGCATGGGTGCTGCTATTAGTTCCTCTTTCTGTGTCACACTTGTTCTGATACTCCAGCACTAATTCACACATACTTGGGGCAACTTTTCAGCTGGCTTTTATCCCAGTCTTTGCATGTTAAAACAAAGAAAATTACAGCACGGGAACAGGCCCTCCAAGCCTGTCTGAACTAAAACCCCCTACCCTTCTGGGGACCCTATCCCTCTACTCCCATCCTATTCCTGTATTTGTCAAGATGCCCTGGAAGGTGAAATCTGTCTGGACTTTTACGCATTGTCTCCACAGGAGATGGCAATTAGTTTCTGTATGCTTTAGAAGTATCTTCGTCTGGAAATAGTGTGGGGTTCCATTATCTTGGCAAAATTGCCCCCTTCAATCCTCCAGTGTTTGCCTTCGCATCTTTGGCTTGTATGTTAATTTAAAAAGAAAACTCGCAGGGCTTACTGTCTCTGGGTGTAGTTCGGTGTTTTTATGCATTGTTAATAGAAAGTGTGCTGACGGGGTGACTTGGCAAGGGCTGGGAGTGTTTATGTAGAGGATAAACACCAGCATGGCTCAGACAAGTTGAATGAGCTGTTTCTGTAATGGAAGGCCAACGTGATTACATATACGAGACTTGCTGAATGTTGGTGGTAGAACATAATTCATTACCATCAAACACAGGGTGAAAAGATGCGGCGGAAAAGATCTGTACTTGTCTCATGATATTTTCCTTCAAATGAATTTTGAAATAAATTGTCTGTATTTGCGTGCAGTAATATTGGGGAGGGAAGGGACAAAAAAACCATTTCATTTGGAAAAGTAGGGATGGCACATCGGCACAGTGGTTAGCACTGCTGCCTCGCAGTGCCAGGGACCCGGGTTCAATTCCGGCCTCGGGTCACTGTGTGGGGTCTGCACCTTCTCCCTGTGTCTGTGTGGGTTTCCTCCGGGTGCTCCGGTTTCCTCCCACAGTCCAAAGATGTGCAAGTTAGGTTGGTTGGCCATGCCAAATTAACCCTTAGTGTCAGGGGGATTAGCAGGGTAAATGTGTGGGGTTACGAGAATAGGGCCTGGGTGGGATTGTGGTCGGTGCAGATTCGATGGGCTGAATAGCCTCCTTTTGGCACTGTAGGGATTCTATGGATATACAAACACAGCGATTAGCACTCCTGCCTCACAGTGCCAGGGACCTGGGTTCGATTCCCGGGCTTGGGTCACTGTCTGTGCGAAGTCTGCACGTTCTCCCCGTTTCCTCCCGCATGGGTTTCCTCCGGGTGCTCCGGTTTCCTCCCACAGTCTGAAAGACGTGCCGGTTAGGGTGCATTGGCCGTGCTAAATTCTCCCTCCGTGTTACCCGAACAGGCGCCGGAGTGTGGCGACTAGGGGGATTTTCACAGTAACTTCATTTCAGTGTTAATGTAAGCCTAATTGTGACAGTAATAAAATACACATTGTGGGAAAAGCTGTGGAATCTTGAATAAAAGCAAATTAATGCGGATGCTGGAATCTGAAACCAAAAGAGAAAATGCTGGAAAATCTCAGCAGGTCTGGCAGCATCTGTAAGGAGAGAAAGGAGCTGACGTTTCGAGTCCAGATGACCCTTTGTCAAAGCGGGTGTCTGGACTCGATCTCTCCTTGTAGCTCTTTTCTCACTTTACAGGTGGAACCTTGAATATTCTTCTTGAGAGGGCAGGACGGGGCTTTAGTTTAATCCAGATTTCCACCCAGAATCTCAATCCCGGAATGTGGCCTAGATTGTGTTGGGAACGTATTTTAAATTGACGAAAGCCTTTGGGTGAAAGTGAGAGAGTGCTAACTGTCAGTACATCAGAGGCTGAAGAATAGGGGCGGTAATTAACCAAACACAGGGAGACTAGGATTGGAATCACTTTTTAAAACACTGAACATATTGCCCTGTTAAAATATTCAAATCACTTGGCTGCGTTCCGCCCTCCTGCTGATGGGAAGATGAAGGAAAACAGCTGGTTTGCAAATGGGCCCTTAACGAGGGAGGGTGCAGAATGGACGTGATGTGTCTGACTCCATTCTTTAAACATCCCGGTCGGTGCTTCCCCTGGCCGCCGTGGTGTCTTCAGTTCTCTGAAGGTGAGAGGGGGAGGGAGGGATGATTCTCTGGTGGGGGGAGCTGCTTGTTCTTGGCAGTTTGCCACTCTGAAAGGGCCTCCGCAAGCTCTGTGTGTGTGTGTGGGGTGCGGGGGGGGGGTGGGGAATTAAATGTAAGCTGGAGAAGAGCAAGCACTCAAAGACATCTGGATTAAAGATGAAATGTCTGATTTATTGTGGGCTTGGTCTTCGCTGTGTCTTAAAGAGACAGTGTCCTACTTTAGTGACTGACTCTAACTGAAAAGGCCTTGACACATTTGATTTGATCTTGTCCCGTGTATTGGGGTACAGTGAAAAGTATTGTGTCTTGCGCAGCACACAGAAAAAGCATACCGTTCATAGAGTACGTTGGGGAGAAGGAAAGGAGAGGGTGCAGGATGTAGTGTTACAGTCATTGCTAGGGTGTAGGTAAGAGTTAGTCCAGTTTCAAAAGCGTAGAACCAGAGTACAAGCTTGGAATAGCTCTGAATAAAGGATTACTTTTCTCATAGAATCACAGCACAGGAGGCCATTCAGCCCATTGTGTCCACACTGGTCTGAGGAACATAGGAGCAGAAGTAGGCAAATAAAGCTCTTTGTTCCTCCTCATCTCGGTTTTGGGTCTGCCGCCTCTCGGCCTGTGGCCTCTTGTTCGAGATTGCCCCACAAGGGGAAACATTTGGTCTACACTTGCTTTATCAATCCCTTTTAAAATTTTATATACCTCGATCAAATCCCCTCTCGTCCTCCTAAACTCCAGCGAGTGTAAAGCCAAACTGTTTAATCCCTCCTCATACCCCTTCATCCCTGGGATCAAGAAAGGTCTGACTACACTGATCCCATCATTCCCCAGCACTTGGCCAATAGCCCTGGAGGTTACAGCAGTAAGTGAATATCGAAATAATTCTTAAATGTTTGCGACTTGACCATCCTTTCAGGCAGTGAGTTCCAGACTCCCACCACCCTCTGGCTGAAAATGTTTAATCTTCTACCGCTTACCTTAAATACATCCCCTCTGGTTATTGGCCCCTCTGCTAATGGGGGAAAAAAATGTTTCCCCTTGTGGGGCGGTCTCGGGTAGGAGGTCGCAGGTATAGGTCGAGAGGCGGTAGATTTGAAACTGAGATGAGGAGGGACTACTTCTCGCAGAGGGTGGTGAATTTGTGGAACTCGCTGCCCCATAGCGCGGGGGAGTCTGAATCGTTGAATGGTTACAAGGTGGAGATAGATATATTTCTAATAAGAAAATGGGTTAAAGGGATGTAGGGGGGAGGTGGATTGGAGACCAAGGGGAGAGATCAAGCATGATCTGATTGAATGGCGGAGCAGGCTCGAAGGGCTGAACTTGCCGACTTATCCACCCCATCAATGCCCCTCATAATCTTATACACCTCCATCAGGCCCCCCCTCGGCCTTCTCTGCTCCAAGGGAAACAGCCCCGGCCTATCCAATCTCTCCTTATAGCTCAGACGCTCCAGCCCCGGCAACGTCGTGGTGAATCCCCACTGCACCCCCTCCAGCGCAATCAAGTCCTTCCTCTAATGTGGCGGTCAGAACAGCGCACAGTATCCAGCTGTGGCCTCACCAGAGAGGTTGTCCTGATTTTTGTTTCCTTGCAGATACAGTGGGCGCACCGTGTGATAGCGGGTCCAGCTTTAATCGTGGAATGCTTTTTAGTTGATTAAACAACTTGCACAAAGTTTAAGTTTATTTATCTGTGTCACAAGTAGGCTTACATTAACACTGCAATGAAGTTACTGTGAAAATCCCCTAGTCGCCACACTCGGGTGCCTGTTCGGGTACACTGAGGGAGAATTTAGCACGGCCAATGCACCCTAACCATTGTGGGAGGAAACCCACGCAGACACGGGGAGAATGTGCAGACTCCGCTCAGACAGTGACCCAAGCCAGGAATCGAACCCGGGTCCCTGGCGCTGAGAGGCAGCAGTGTTAACCACTGTGCCACCCCCAGAATTCTGCTGTGAATTGTTAATGGGGGCGTTGTTGTGTTCGTTTTACTATCTTGTCCTTTTTATTTAAGAGAAGATTGCAGGACAGAAGCAAATAGTTAATGTTTCTCAGCAGAATTCACTTTATGGTGGCAGTAACTGCCTGATATTTGGATTGTTGTTGTACCAAAGGAATGATTTAACTCGAGGATCTTAATACCTCTTTTCTTTTTCTCTCTCTACCTCTCAATCCCAAGATTAAAAATAACTCCATCCTCCTGATGCATTGTTCCGATGTGTCCTAGTTTAGTCTGTGTTTGTTGTACCCACGCAGATGGAGATGAGGGAGAGCTTCCGCCACCATCAGCAGAATTCTCATTCACATTTTTTTTTTTCTCCAGGGCAGAATTTGCCTTTCATGTGACCTCAATCGATTTTATTCCAGATAATTAATTCCTGGATTTAACAGAAAGTGATAGATCTGCTCTTACAGCTGTGCTGGGCCTGACCGGGAATTCCAAATCCATCCATTCCTCCTCCTCCTGCAGTCTGCTGCCGTTGCCATGGTAGCCTGTGGTATGAGAAGAGGTGTGAGCCGCTGATGATCACTTCTGTCACGCTCACGTGTGCGCTACACTCTTGTGCCTCCCCTCTGTGTGTGTGTGCCCCCTCTCGCCCTCTCTGTGCTTTTCTGTGTGTCCTCGCTCGCCCTCTGTGCTTCTCTGTCCCCTCTCACACTCTATTCATATGTTTGTCCATGTGTGTGTGGTACACACATGTAATGGCTTGAGGCATACAAACTTAAACAGCTTCAGTGAGTCAGTATGTAAAGATTTGATTTATTATTGTCACATTGTAATACAGTGAAAAGCATTGTTTCTTGTGCGCTAGACAGACGAAGCATACCGTACATAGAGTACATAGAGGAGAAGGAAAAGAGAGGGTGCAGAATGTAGTGTTACAGTTATAGCTAGGGTGCAGAGGAAGATCAACTTATTATATGGTAGTTAAATGGGCATTTGTACCCGGGTGTGTCTATTCTCTTTAGCCCTTCGTGTAACTGTTTAATGACTAAACTCTTCTCCCCAGTCTCGCACCCCTCTTTCACTCACTCTCTCTCTCTCTCACACGCACATCCTCTCTCTCACTCCACTCACTCCTCTCTCTCACTCTCTCTCTCTCACTCCGCCCCTCCCTCCCTCCGGCCTTGGGCTATCCCTTCTCACACTATTTAATTCAGCACTCTAATACCAGCTGTGCCACGCCACGGTGTGGCTTCTGTGCAGATCTGCTAACCGAGGAGGGGCTGGCCGTTGGGGGAGGGGGAATGCTCTGGGGAAATGTTTGAAATCATTCTGAGGAGAATCTCTCTCTCTCTCTCTCTCTCTCTCTCTCTCTCTGTTCTCTGTGGCTTTTATTGATGGTGTTTTATTAGTGGTACGCGTTGCAGGTTTTGGTGTCCACCAGTTTGGCTGGGAGATTGAGGGAAGCTCGTCACGGGCTCCTGCCGCCTGGTGAATGATGCCATTTTATCCACCATCAGGACGCTTGCGCCATGATCACGGTGCCAACACCTCCCCCTCCACCCTCGAGCACCGATAGAAACTGCAATGACATCAGGAAGTTGCTACCTCCCAGGTCTTAGATATTTATCAGTCTTCACCATTGGGCTATTATTCTGGAGATCCCTACCCAGCGACCAGCTCCCCAGAGTCACAGAATTGTTACGGTGCAAAAGGGAGGCAATGTAGTGTTTTCGCCAGATTATTAATCCAGAGACTCGGCTAATGTTCTGGGGACCTGGGTTCGAATCCCGCCACGGCAGTGGGTAGGAATTGAATTCAATAAAAAAAATCTGGAATTAAGAATCTGCCGATGACCATGAAACCATTGTCAGAAAAACCCCATCTGGTTCACTAATGTCCCTTTAGGGAAGGAAATCTGCCATCCTTACCCGGTCTGGCCTACATGTGATGATGTGGAGACGCCGGCGTTGGACTGGGGTAAGCACAGTAAGAAGTCTCACAACACCAGGTTAACGTCCAACATGTTTATTTGACAGCAGTAGCTTTTGGAGCCTCAAGCTTCTTTATTCAGGTGAGTGAGGACTTGTGTTCACAAACAGGGCGTATAAAGACAAACTCCATTTACAAGATAATGGTTGGAATGCGAGTCTTTACAGCTAATCCAGTCTTAAAGATACAGACAATGTGAGTGGAGAGAGGGTTAAGCACAGGTTAGAGATGTGTATTGTCTCCAGCCAGGACAGTTAGTACATGTGACTCCAGAGCCACAGCAATGTGGTTGACTCTCAACTGCCCTCGGGCAACTAGGGATGGGCAATAAATGCTGTAAGAGTTTTAACAACACCAGGTAAAGGTCCAACAGGTTTATTTGGTAGCAAATACCATTAGCATTTGGAGCACAGCTCCTTTGTCAGATGGAGTGGAAATCTGCTCTCCTGTTTGAGCAGATTTCCACTCCATCTGACGAAGGAGCAGCGCTCCGAAAGCTAATGGTATTTGCTACCAAATAAACCTGTTGGACTTTAACCTGGTGTTGTTAAAACTCTTACTGTGTTTACCCCAGTCCAACGCCGGCATCTCCACATCAATAAATGCTGGCCAGCCAGCAACGCCCATGTCCCATAAATGATTTTGGCATGTCGTGCCTGCACTGGTTCTCCAAACGAGCATCATGGCTTAGTGCCATTCCCCTGCCTTTCCCCCGTACCCCCTGCACATTGTTTCTATTCAAATCATCGTCTAATACCTTCTTGAATGTCTCGAACCTGTCACTCCCACACTTCCAAGCAGCGCATTCCAGACCTCAACCACTCACTGGGAGCGATTCTACGGCCGCACTTGCCCGAAAATCCCACCTAAGGTAATGGACCTTGCATGATCCGCCCCCCCCCCCACCCCCACACACACCTGCCCGCTACGATTCCCATGGCAGACGCGATGGGAAAATTCACCCTCTGTCAGTGTGTCTAGCTGACTAGGAAACTACCCCATTCCTGCCATCTCCTCTGCCCAAGACCGCAAGAAATTATAAAAGGTTGTGAATGTAGCCCAATCCATCACGCAAACCAGCCTCCCATCCATTGACTCTGTCTACACTTCCCACTGCCTCGGCAAAGCAGCCAGCATAATTAAGAATCCCACGCACTCCGGACATTCTCTCTTCCACCTTCTTCCGTCGGGAAAAAGATACAAAGGTCTGAGGTCACCAACCGACTCAAGAACAGCTTCTTCCCTGCTGCCGTCAGACTTTTCAGAATTCAGAAGAGAATTGGATTCGCACCTTGTACAAATGTGGAGAAAGACCATAAAATACAGCAGCAGAATTAGGCCATTCGGCCCATCGAGTCTGCTCCGTCATTCAATCATGGCTGATGTTTCTCAGCCCCATTCCTTTTTCCCCGTAACCCTTGATCCCCTTGCCAATCAAGAACCCATCTATCTCTGTCTTAATTACACTCAATGAACCGGCCTACACAGCCTTCTGTGGCAATGAATTCCACACATTCACCACCCTCTGGCTGAAGAAATTCCTCCTCATCTCGATTCTAAAGGGTCGTCCCTTTACTCTGAGGCCGTACCCTCGGATCCTTGTCGCTCTGACTAATGGAAACATCTTCCCCACGTCCACTCTGTCCAGGCCTTTCGGTATTCTGTAAGTTTCAATGAGATTCCTCCCCCTTCATCCTTCTAAACTCCACAGAGTACAGAGCTGGCCTGGATTATGTGACCAAGTCACTAGTGGGACTTGAACCCACAACCTTCTGATTTCAAGGGCATGTGTGCTACCCACTGACTGCAGCTGACACAACACGTGTTAACTGTGTGTAGAGCAAGTACAGGCGGCGTACGAAAAGGTCCAATAACCATGGAAACCCCATGTGGGGTCTGTATGTCACCAGACTGCTATATTTTATGTTTGAAATTCAAATAATTCAACATCATAAATGTATTAATCCACGACTTTGTTTAGGTACAGACTCAATGGGCTGAATGGCCTCATGTCATACTGTTCTGTAGTAACAGACTATTCACTTTGTTTACACGAGTTAATATGGGGTCATTGGTCCTCCCTCTTGACCCATGACCCGATGTTAACATCTGAACTCATCATCCTTTGATCCTCCTGGAGCTATGTGGTAATGGACCTTTCTTAATGTAGGGATTGAATAATTAACCAGTTCAGCCCTTCGAGCCTGCTCCACCATTCATTTTGATCATTGCTGATCATCAAATTCAACCCCCCCCCCCCCCAAAATCAGGGGCTTTAAGTACAGGCGCCAGAGTGTGGCGACTAGGTGATTTTCACAATAACTTCATTGCAGTATTAATGTAAGCCTACCTAGCTCATAGAATCCTACAGTGTAGGAGACCATTTGGCCCATCGAGTCTGCACCGATTACAATCCCACCCAGGCCCTATCCCCATAACCCCATGCATTTACCCTAGCTAGTCCCCCTGACACTAAGGGGCAATTTAGCATGGCCAATCCACCTAACCCGCACATCTTTGGACTGTGGGAGGAAACCGGAGCACCCGGAGGAAACCCACGCAGACACAGGGAGAATGTGCAAACTCCACACAGACAGTGACCCAAGCCGGGAATCGAACCCAAGTCCCTGGCGCTGTGAGGCAGCAGTGCTAACCACTGTGCCACCAACTTGTGACACCAATAAAAAAAAAATAGGTGGATTGGTCGCGCTAAGTTGTCGCTTCGTGTCCGAAGATATTTAGATGGATTAGCCATGGGAAATGTGTGGGGTTACAGGGATAGAGCGGGCGGGAGGGCCTGGGTGAGATTCTCTGTCAGAGTCGGTGCAGACTTGATGGGGCGAATGGCCTCTTCTGCACTCCCAGGGATTCTATTGGACTTGGTTTGCAGACAAAGCTATCATTGATTGCCCTGTTCCTAATTGGGATTTGGTTTTGAAATGGGGCAGTCTGTGGTGTAGACGTGCGCACACTGCTTCTTGTAGCAGTTGAATTCAACTGATTGGCTTGTGGGCCATTTCAGAGGGCAGTTGAGAGTCAACCAGATTGCTGTGGCTCTGGAGTCACATGTAGGCCAGACCGGGTAAGGACGGCAGATTTCCTTCCCTAAAGGACATTGGTAAACCAGATGGGTTTTTCCCACCGTCTCATGATTATCAATGAGACTCGCTCTTTATTCCCGATTTACTTAATTACTTGAATTTGACTAACGTGTGCTTCTGTGGCAGGATTTGAACTTGGGTCTTCGAAGCATTAGAGCAACATGGCGGCGCTGCTGCCTCACAGCATCAGGGACCCAGGTTCGATTCCAGCCTCAGGTGACTGTGTGGAGTTTGCACGCTTTCCCCGTTTCTGCGTGGGTTTTTCCTCCGGGTGCTCCGGTTTCCTCCCGCAGTCCAAAGATGTGTAGGTGAGGTGGATTGGCCGTGCTAAGTTGACCCTGCGTCCAAAGATGTGTAGGTGAGGTGGATTGGCCATGCTAAGTTGACCCTGCGTCCAAAGATGTGTAGGTGAGGTGGATTGGCCATGCTAAGTTGACCCTGCGTCCAAAGATGTGTAGGTGAGGTGGATTGGCCATGCTAAGTTGACCCTGCGTCCAAAGATGTGCAGGTTAGGTGGATTGGCTGTTCTAAATTGCCTCTTAGTGTCCAAAGATGTGTAGGTTAAGGGTTAAAATACATGGGGTTAGGTCCTGCATTAAATGCTGTTTCAGAGAGTCAGTGCCAATTCGATGGGCTGAATGGCCTCCTGCACTGTCGGGCTTGCACGATCTATTCTATTCTATGATTAGGCTTTTGGAATGCTAGTCTGGTAACATTGCCACTTTACTATCATCCCATTTGAGAAAAGTGTGAGAGTTGCAGGAAAGGGTTATTTCCCTGTCTGGATATCTGTGCTGGTGTAGCCTATCATTAATCAGTCTACTTCAATCTCAAGTTTGAGTGCTCGGAGTGTAAGTAACTCTTGTATCGCTTGGCAGCTGAATCAGCCCCTAGCAGCATTTTCTTCTTCTTCTTCTGGTCTCCAGATGTCAGGCAGTAACTGATTCATGTAGGCTTCACCGTTTGCTTTGGCCTTGATCTGTGTACGTTGGGCCAACAAACAAGGCTATTGTACTCTGGCTGTAGTATCGAGGAAGGGAGGTGTGTTGAATGGGAGGTTTGTTTTCGAGAGAGCCACGTCAATATGTTTGGGCTGGGCCCTTGTGTATACTGGACAGCATATCTCAGGAATGCCCTGTGGGGAATTGTGTCTCCACCTTGGCTTCTATCTGCATTACAGTAGCGACAAGCTCTCTGGAACAAGCAGAATTCCTAAAGCAACCTGTTCAGAGGCCAATGGCCCGATTGGTGGTGACGGATTGCTTACTGGGTACTAGGCATTTAATAGTTTTGGAAGGAACTACAAAAGGTCGTCAACGTAGCCCAATCCATCACGCAAACAAGCCTCCCATTGACTGTTTACACTTCCCGCTGCCTCGGCAAAGCAGCCAGCATAATCACGGAACACGCATCCTGCACATACACTCTTCCATCTTTTTCCAAGGGGAAAAAGATTCAAAAGTCTGGGTCACATACCAACCGACTCAACAGCTTCTTCCCTGCTGCTGTCAGATTTTTGAATGGACCTGCCTCGCATTAAGTTGATCTTTCTCTGCACCCTAGCTATGACCTTTCTATATTTCTATGGCCTAAAAGGTAGGGATATGTTCGGCACAACTTGTGGGGCCGAAGGGCCTGTTTTGTGCTGTAGTTTTTCTATGTTTCTATGACTGTAACACTACATTCTGCAGTCTCTCGTTTCCTTCTCTATGAACAGTATACTTTGTATAGCACGCAAGAAACAATACTTTCCACTGTTAATACATGTAATAATAAATCAAATCAAAAACATGGCGCCCAGGGAATTGATGGCATTGTAACAATTGCAGTTGGAAAACTCATGCTGCCAATGGTTTGGTGGGTACGTAGCCCAGTGCCCCAGTGCCTCACCCAGTGTAGACTTGCCCCCAAGTCACGAGGTTGCGTCTCCTTCCATCTGGCTAAGCTCCATCTAGATACTTCACGGCAGTGCTGAGGGAATGCTGCACTGTCTGTGATGCCCTCTTTCGTATGAGATATTAAAACCTGGGTCCTGACTACCCTCCTGGTTCATAGAATCCCGAGAGTGCAGAAGGAGGCCATTCGGTCCATCAAGTCTGCACCAACAACAATCCCACTCAGGCCCTATCCCCATAACCCCATGCATTGACCCTAGCTAGTCCACCTGACACTAAGGGGCAATTTAGCACGGCTAATCCATACATCTTTCGGACTGTGGGAGGAAACCGGAGCACCCGAGGAAACCCACGCAGACACGGGGAGAATGTACAAATTCCCCACACAGTAACCCAAGCCGGGCATCGAACCCAGGTCTCTGGCACTGTGAGGCAGCTGTGCTAACCACTGTGCCACCCCAATATCCCTGCACTCCTTTTTTTAGAATTGTATTGCTGTCATCCCATGTTTGATACACATTATACGGGGCGATTTGCCGAAATTGGAACATTGGGCAGCAAAGAGTTGTTTTGTATTCAATAATGTAACCTGGAGACTTGCCCCAGTGATGGGCAACCGGGGATTTTACTTTTGTTACACTTTCCTGTCTTCACTCCTCCTGACTGGTATCATCCACCCGACAAGTCACCATTAACAGGAAGGCGAAGATCTTCCAAGCTACTGCTTTGTGTCGACTGGAAGCTTAAATAATCTCGTTCTGAAAGATCCCTTTCTCTGGGGAGCCCAGATGAGCATAAATTATACTATTTTCTTTACTCTGAACCCTGGGCAATTAATTTGCAAAGCTTTGCACACGGATCTTGAAGATTTAAACTGACGGATGTGTGGTCTTCTGTGTTTCATCTTGGAGAGTGCAGTCGGGGCCATTTCTTTTTTTGAAAATGGTAATTCCAGGCCGTTCTTGTACTTTGAGGCTTTATTCTTCAAGAATTACACAGTTCCTCCCCTCTCTTTCATTTCCCCCCCCACCCCCTCCCCCAAAATTTCATCAAAATCCGACAGGACCACGAGGCTACCAATTTAGTTTTGGATTTGTTGAATTTGGGATGCCTTGGTTGTAATTTGAACGCCAGCCTAGTAACATACCCACTGCGCCAGTGTACCCGAGGGTCCACTAAGGGCTGCCATTGGCCACTCTGTCCTCGCTCACGGGTGCGTTCTGTTTTAAAGGCGGTGTGTGAAGTTGCGTTGGCGTGTTACTATGTTTGGGGGAGTAAGGAATTTTTGTTGCCTTTTCGAGGGCTGGTTACTACCCCTATTCAAATGCACCTTCACATGTATCAAGTGATCAGGGCTGTTGCCCTTGCTTGCCGCTCTTTCTCTCTTGCTCTCTCTCGTGCTCTCTCGTTCTCTCTCTCTCTCGTGCTCTCTCGTTCTCTCTCTCTCTCGTGCTCTCTCGCCCGTTCTCTTGTATTCTCGTTCGCACTCTCTCATTTTCTGTTTTTTGTGAATTACGAGTTGGCACCGCAGCAATGTGATAATGGAGCAGATTTTTTTTTTCTTTTGTCTTTCCCACACCTCTGTTCCCAGAGCGAGCTTGTTCTTAGACCAATCCTGCTAGTCTGTCGCCCGGGGCTTCTAGCTTGAGGGGCCATCGCTCCATATCGAGCATGGCCAAAAGTCTCTCCCGCTCTTACCGCCAACCATTGGCGCGTTTGGAAGGATTTTGTAGGTTGACACTCTCAACCTGTTTGGCCGCGTTATGAACGCACTTTCCTTGGCCGTCAGTCCCGGCGTGGGATTTGAACTCTGAGATTCTGGCTCCGAGGCAGGGGCGCTAACCTACTGCGCCACGAGGTCTCCCTTCATCTGTGATGAGATATAAATATTGGCTCGAACACCCAGTCTGACCTCTGTTCTGTTCTTCACAATGTTTCTCGGGATCATTTATTTAGAAAGCGAAGACGCTATTGTAACCCTTTAATTACTCTGGGGTGCAGTAGGGGAGTGGTTACTGGGCTAGAAATCCGGGGTTCAAATCCCACCAACGCCATTGGAAATTTGATTAAATAAAGGACAGCACTGTTAATTTTTTTTAAAAATTCATGGGAAATGGGCGTCGCTGGCTGGGCCAGCATTTATTCCCCATCCCTAGTTGCCCAAGTACAGTTGAGAGTCACCCACATTGCTGTGGCTCTGGAGTCACATGTAGGCCTGACCGGGTAAGGATTTGGAGGAAGGAACTGTTGCTAAGTTTGCAGATGATACAAAGATATGTAGAGGGACAGGTAGTATTGAGGAAGCAGGGGGGCTGCAGAAGGACTTGGACAGGTTAGGAAAGTGGGCAAAGAAGTGGCAGATGGAATACAATGTGGAAAAGTGTGAGGTTATGCACTTGGGAAGGGGGAATGGCAGCATAGACTATTTTCTAAATGGAGAAATGCTTCGGAAATCAGAAACACAAAGGGACTTGGGAGTCATTGTTCAAGATTCTCTTAAGGTTAACGTGCAGGTTCAGTCAGCGGTTAGGAAGGCAAATGCAATGTTAGCATTCATGTCGAGAGGGCTAGAATACAAGAGCAGGGATGTACTTCTGAGGCTGTATAAGGCTCTGGTCAGATCCCATTTGGAGTATTGTGAGCAGTATCTAAGGAAGGGATGTGCTGGCCTTGGAAAGGGTCCAGAGGAGGTTCACCAGAATGATCCCTGGAATGAAGAGCTTGTCGTATGAGGAACGGTTGAGGACTCTGGGTTTGTACTCGGTGGAGTTTAGAAGGATGAGGGGGAACCTTATTGAAACTTACAGGATACTGCGAGGCCTGGATAGAGTGGACGTGGAGAGAATGTTTCCACTAGTAGTAAAGACTAGAACCAGAGGGCACAACCTCAGGCTAAAGGGACGATCCTTTAAAACAGAGATGAGGAGGAATTTCTTCAGCCAGAGAGTGGTGAATTTATGGAACTCTTTGCCACAGAAGGCTGTGGAGGGCAGGTCATTGAGTGTCTTTAAGACCGATAGATAGGTTCTTGATTAATCGGGGGTTATGGGGGAAAAGGCAGGAGAATGGGGATGGGAAAAATATCAGCCATGATTGAATAGTGGAGCAGACTCGATGGGCTGAGTGACCTAAATCTGCTCCTATGTCTGATTGAAGGCAGATATCCTTCCCTAATGGACATTAGTGAACCAGATGGGTTTTTCCGACAATCGACAATGGTTTCACGGTCATCAGTAGATTCTTAATTCCAGATTTTAAAAACAAAATTGAATTCAAATCCCACCATCTGCAGTGGGCGGGATTCGAACCCGGATCCCCAGAGTATTAGCTGGGTTTCTGCGGTTAATAGTCTGGTGATAATATCACTAGGCCACCTGAGGAAACATGCATGAAAAAGAGTATAATAAAATAAAAGCAAAATACTGCAGGTGCTGGAATCTGAAAGAAAAACAGAAAATGTTGGAAAATCTCAGCATGTCTGACAGCATCTGTGGAGAGAGAAAAGAGCCAACGTTTCGAGTCTGGATGACCCTTCGTCAGAGCTGCTGCAGAGGGGACCGTATGCTTGTGTTTAACCTTCTGCCCTATGGGGCAGCACAGTGGTTAGCACTGCTGCCTCACAGAGCCAGGGACCTGAGTTCGATTCCTGGCTTGGGTCGCTGTCTGTGCGGAGTCTGCACATTCTCCCCGTCCTGCGTGGGTTTCCTCCCACAGTCCAAAAGACGTGCTGGTTAGGGTGTATTGGCCGTGCTAAATTCTCCCTTGGTGTACCCGAACAGGCGCCGGAGTGTGGCGACTAGGGGATTTTCACAGTAGCTTCATTGCAGTGTTAATGTAAGCCTGCTTGTGACACAAATAAGCTTTCATGCGGGAGATTGATGCCTTCGAGTTGATTAAAGTGAGCAAAGATCTGTTGTCACAACCCTGAATCTGTCCTTTTGTTCTCCTGAAGGTTACGCTGGTGTGTTTGATATTGGAAACAGGAGGAAGCTCCACATGTGAATGCTGGTGCCTGTCACCTGCCGAAATGTGATGAGTTTGTGTTTTGTAATCAGACAGTGTCCCATGAGCTCCGCCAGTTGTTCCTGTTTAACCCTATCGACTCCCGGACCTGATCTATCCTTCCTATCCAATGGAAGCTTTCCATTGAGCCCAGCGCTTCCAAAATCCTCTGTCCTGATGAACTAGATAGTGCTGCAGGTTTTCAAAAGCGGTTACCTGTGATAGCGAGTGCCTCTAAGAGAGGGGGGGCGGGGGCGGGGGGTGTGTGGTTTCGGAGGGCCATGTGACCTGTTCGGCCAATCTGGGTGAAGCGTGTGAATCCTGGAGCTGAGTTCGGGCTCTCCCAGCCAGTCTGGAGACTGGAGTCAAAGTTATCAGGAACATCTTTCTCCCTCTCTCTCTCCATAGAAACCCCCCCCCCCCCCTACCCCATATCCCTTGATCCCTTTAGCCCCAAGAGCGATATCTAATTTCTTCTTGAAATCACACAACGTTTTGGCCTCAACTACTTTCTGTGGGAGTGAATTCCCCACATTCACCACCCTCTGGGTGAAGAAATTTCTCCTCACCTCAGTCCTGAAAGGTTTGAATGTTGATGTCGACGGGGCATGTTCTCCACTATGCTTCCTGAAGTCGATGACTCTCTCCTTTGTTTTACTGACAGTGAGGGAGAGATTATTGTCATTGCTCCAGTTCACCAGATTCTCTCTCTCTTTCCTGTACTCTGTCTATTCCTGTCGAATGTTTACCCCTTATCCTCGAGCTGTGACCCCCTATATTCCTTGTTGATAAATAGCTCTTTAGTTCCTCCACTTGTTGGTTGCCACCCTTTCCAAGATGCTGCATTACCTTTTTTTGGTGGGAGTTGGAGGGATCTCCGAGATTGGTTGATTTTAGTCCGGAGCTGAGATTCTTTCACTTAAATCAGAAAACTGTTGTATTAAGTTTTGGTTGTACATGAATCCGATTTTCCATAACTTGCCATGTTTTCCAGTGGGCAGGGCTCTTTCTCTAGCTCGGGCAGGGGTGGGAGGCCTCTGGGTACTTGAGGTGATTTGATTTATTATTGTCACATGTATACAGTGAACAGTATTGTTTCTTGCGCACTATACAGACAAAGCATACCGTTCATAGAGAAGGAGAGAGTGCAGAATGTAGTGTTACAGTCATACCTAGGGTGTAGAGAAAGATCAACTTAATGCAAGGTAGGTCCAGAGGTGGTGGTAGTAGAGGCGGGTACAATTTTATCTTTTAAAAAGCATTTAGATAGTTACATGGGTATGATGGGTATAGAGGGATATGGGCCAAATGCGGGCAATTGGGATTAGCTTGGGGGTTTTAAAAATAAAAGGGCAGCATGGACAAATTGGGCCGAAGGGCCAGTTTCCATGTTGTAAACCTCTATGACTCTAGGTCCATTCAAAAGTCTGACAGCAGCAGGGAAGAAGCTGTTCTTGAGTCGGTTGGTACGTGACCTCAGACTTTCGTATCTTTTTCCCGAAGGAAGAAGGTGGGAGAGAGAATGTCCGGGGTGCGTGGGGGTCCTTAATTATACTGGCTGCTTTACCGAGGCAGCGGGAAGTGTAGACAGTCAGTGGATGGGAGGCTGGTTTGCGTGATGGATTGGGCTACCTTCACGACCTTTTGTAGTTCCTTGTGGTCTTGGGCAGAGCAGGAGCCCATACCAAGCTGTGACACAACCAGAAAGAATGCGTTCTATGGTGCATCTGTACCCTGAGTCTCTGGATTACAAGTACCACTATGCCAGTGCCACCCCCCCCCCCCCCCCCCGCCACCCCCACCCCAATAATGAGTGCCGTACTGCCACAGAAAGTTGTTGACGCCAAAACGTTGTAGCTTTGGCTTTGTTCGTAGAATATTCTTGAGGGAGAAAGTGGGACTGAGAGTCTTAACATCACGGATGCCAAATGTTGATATCCTTGGATTTAGAGGAGTACAAGGAAAAGGGAACAGGACCTCACTTTGTTTCTATTTCAGGTTGACTAATTAAGCGTTAAACTAGCAGAAGTATGTTGAATCCGTAAACATTTGAGGTTGTTGGATTTGCTGGGTCTTTGTTTTGTATTAGGGGAAGGTTTTATGACCTCCTGCTGACAGACCTGTTTGGGAGGTCTGTTTTTTAAAAAAAAACCTGTCCACCCAGGAATAAAGTGCCGATCCCGTGTTTACTCATTAACGGATTGGAAAGATCTTTCCATTGAAATAACATTGACTCTGTGGATAATGACCTGGCTGCTAATCTCTCCACTTGCTGAGATCTCTGAAACCGGTTTTCCCTGCATCTTGCCTCAAAGATTAGCTAACTGATCATTAACCCCTTTGAAAGTGAGTCCTCTCTTTGTGTGGTGGCACTAGCCTTCGTTAAAGTTAGTTTATTTATTTGTGTCACAAGTAGGCTTACATTAACACTGCAATGAAGTTACTGTGAAAATCCCCGAGTCACCACACTCTGGCGCCTGTTCGGGATGTGGAGATACCAGCGTTGGACTGGGGTAAACACAGTAAGAAGTCTCACAACACCAGGTTAAAGTTCAACACTACATAACATGGGGAGCGTTTAAAGTTTAAGTTTATTTATTAGTGTCACAAATAGACTTGCATTAACACTGCAATGAAGTTGCTGTGAAAATCCCCTAGTCGCCACTACATAAGCCTGTTCAGGTACACAGAGAAATTAGCACCGTCAATGCCAGCACGTCTTTCGGAATGTGGGAGGAAACCGGAGCACCCGGAGGAAACCCACGCAGACACGGGGAGAATGTGTGGGAGACTTCACACACAGTGACCCAAGTCGGGAATCGAACCCGGGTCCCTGGCGCTGTGAGGCAGCAGTGCTAACCACTGTGCCACCGTGCCGCCCTTAACCTTAGAGTTGATACAGAAATTAAGCTATTAATATTCACATATGTCCAACCAGAATGATGTGACATGCTAAATTTCCATTATGCGCTGCTTTTTCCCCTCACAAGGTGTTTGTCCTCCTCTCTTGCAAGTATTAACTCTCATCATAGTAAATGCTAGCAGGCCATTCCACTGTAGAGGCATCACAACCAAGCTCATACCTGCTCTCGCCCAATAAACATGCTCACACATTGTCTAGCAGGAGTCACAGGGTAGCTGTCCGGAGCGGGCAGTGGTTGCCTGCTCCAACATAATGGATCTGGGACTGAGTGTTTAAAGTTTAAGTTTATTTATTAGTGTCACAAGTAGGCTTACATTAACACTGCAATGAAGTTACTGTGAAAATCCCCTAGTCGCCACACTCCGGCGCCTGTTTGGGTACACTGAGGGAGAATTTAGCACAGCCAATACACCTAACCAGCACGTCTTTCGGACAGTGGGAGGAAACCGGAGCACCTGGAGGAAACCCACACAGACACAGGGGGAACGTGCAGACTCCACACAGACAGTGACCCAAGGCTGGGAATCGAACCTGGATCCCTGGCGCTGAGAGGCAGCAGTGCTAACCACTGTTTCAGCATGATTCTGTTGATGGGATTTCCCATTGATTCCACCACCCCCCCCACCCCCATGCCTCCTCCTCCTGGCACTGGCAAACCCATGGTTTTGGGGCTGGGTTCGCAGCCGGCAAAAAGAGCTAGAATATCCTCCCACTCTTTTTCCCCCCCACCCCAAAGTCGCCATCATCATGGAATCGTGATTAAACTCTCAGAATTTGAAGTGCAGTAACTCTGCTTTGTTCTGCTGGCAGTCCCTTCCTTTCCTGACCCACTTGGAGATATTTCTGTGTTTCGCGTCCTGATTTACTTCCGGCTTTGGAACCGGAGATGTTAATTGTACCTTTTGTGGGGATAATGGGAGAAATCACTTCTTGACAAATTGAAGGTTGGAACTCTTTTCCACAAATGGTTTGATTTATTATTGTCACATGTATTGGGATACAGTGAAAAGTATTGTTTCTTGCGTGTTATACAGACAAAACATACCATTCATAGAGTACATAGGGGAGAAGGAGAGGGTGCAGAATGTAGTGTTACAGTCATAGCTAGGGCGTAGAGAAAGATCAACTTAATGCAAGGTAGGTCCATTCAAAAGTCTGATGGCCGCAGGGATGAAGCTGTTCTTGAGTCGGTTGGTAAGTGACCTCAGACTTTTGTATCTTTTTCCCGACGGAAGAAGGTGGAAGAGAGAATGTCCGGGGTGCGTGGGATCCTTAATTATGTCGGCTGCTTTGCCGAGGCAGCGGGAAGTGTAGACAGAGTCAATGGATGGGAGGCTGGTTTGTGTGATGGACTGGGCTTCATTCATGGCCTTTTGTACTTTCTTGCGGTCTTGGGGAGAGCAGGAGCCCAGACCAAGCTGTGATACAACCAGAAAGAATGCTTTCTATGGTGCATTTGTAAAAGTTGGTGAGAGTCGTAGCGGACATGCCAAATTTCCTTAGCCTCCTGAGAAAGTAGAGGCATTGGTGGGCTTTCTTAACTATAGTGTCGGCATGGGGGGATCAGGACAGGTGATCTGGATACTAAAAACTTTAAGGTCTCGACTGGGCGCATCCAATAAACGAATAAAATGCAGCACGCTCCCACGAACCCAGAAGCCACATTCTAGTTTTTTGAGGGATAAGTGGCCACAACATTGGGGAAAGCCTGAAGGGTGGCACAGTGGTTAGCACAGCTGCCTATCAGCACCAGGGACCCAGGTCCAATTCCTGGCTTGGGTCACTATTTGTGTGGAGTTTGCACATTCTCTGCACGTCTGCGTGGGTTTCCTCCGGGTGCTCCGGTTTCCTCCCACAGTCCGAAAGATGTGCGGGTTAGGTGGATTGGACATGCTAAATTGCCCCTTAGCGTCAGGGGGACTAGCTAGGGTAAATGCATGGGGTTGCAGGGATAGGGCCTGGGTGGGATTGTGGTCGGTGCAAACTTGATGGGCTGAATGGTCTCCTTCTGCACTGTAGGGATGCTATTCTATCACCATAAAATGCCCACAATGCAGAAAGAGGCCATTCGGCCCATTGTGTCTGCACCCACTCTCCGAAACTGCATCCTTTATTCAGGCCTACCTGCCCTCAAGTCCTACCCCCTATTTACCCCGCTAATCCCTATCAACTACACATGAAGGAGTAACTTAGCATAGCCTATCCACCTAACGTGCAACTTTTTGGACTGTGGGAGGAAATCTGAGCACCTGGAGGAAACCCACGCAGACACGGGGAGAATGTGCAGACTCTGTAGTCAGTCGGTCACCAGAATTGAACCTGGGTCCCTGGTGCTGTAAGGCAGCAGTTCTAACCACTGTGCCACCCATGCAGTATCACCAGTTAGGCTCACTGGACATCGGTTGGACGTAGTGAGCTATCTGCTTTCCCTCTTCTGTAGGGAGAAGGCGGGGGGCTGTCAAAGCAGCTCGGAGAAAGGGGAATGGCCTCGGTCCCAAAGCACTTTGCATCCATAGAAGCACTTGAGGTTCAGTCACTGTTGTAATGTCGGTAGCCATTTTGTGCACAGCAAGCTCCCATAAACGGCACCAAGATAAGGAACAGACCGCTTGTTCTTAGTGATGTCGATGTGAGGGATAAATATTGGCCAGGACATGGTGGAGAGCTTTGAAATCGTGTCATTATTTATCTGCCTGAGGGGGAGATCGGTAACCTCTGTTTGACATCTCCCATGATCGATGGAATCCCCGACAGTGCAGCACTCCGACAATGGGCCCAGTGACTGGAGTGGGGCTCGAACCCACAACCTTCAGACCTGGGGGGTTGCGAGGGATGCTGCCCACTGCGCCGAAACAATCTCCTCCTGCCTGGCTCGCTCTGTGTTTATCCGCAGAGTTATTCAGGAGTTTGCTGCTTTAAACATTAACTGATGCAGCAGGGACAGAAGGAGCCCATTCGGCCCATCATCCTTGTGTCGATGGCTCTATCTTATTTGGCTCACTCCCCGCATGTAGCCCAGTTACGTATTTTGCTTCTAAGTTTCTTTTTATCCGATTCCCTTTTTGAAAGCTACTGTCTAATCTGCCTCCCTTTCTGGAGCCGGATTCCAGAATGCAACAACTTGCCCCATTTTGCCATCGCCTCCCTGTCTCTCGCTCTACAGCCGAATCAGCAGCTGAGGAGTAATGTCAGTGCCGCTCCTGCACCAGGGTGGTGCAGTGGTTAGCACTGCTGCCTCTCCGCGTCAGGGACCCGGGTTCAATTCCCAGCTTGGGCCACTGTCTGTGTGGAGTCTGCACGTTCTCCCCGTGTCTGCGTGGGTTTCCTCCGGGTGCTCCGGTTTCCTCCCACGGTCCGAAAGACGTGCTGGTTAGGGGATTGGCCGTGCTAAATTCTCCCTCAGTGTACCTGAACAGGCGCTGGAGTGTAGCGACTAGGGGAATTTCACAGTAACTTCATTGCAGTGTTAATGTCAGCCTTACTTGTGACTAATAGATAAACTTTAACTTTAGCTTCCCTTTCCTGTGGCTGCCTGTTATCACGTGAGAAAGTTCAGTTTGAAAATGAAGCTGCGCCCTCTCCCTCCATGCCCCCCCTCCCTCCGTGTGCCCCCTCCCAGAAAGGGGCATCTCCCACAGTGCAGTTCTTCCTCGCTGATGTATGAGATTTTTGATTTGATTTATTATTGTCACATGTATTAGCATACAGTGAAAAGTATTGTTCCTTGCGCGCTATACAGACAAAGCATACCGTTCATAGAGAAGGAAAGGAGAGCGTGCAGAATGTAGTGTTACAGTCACAGCTACAGTGATAGCTGACCTGATGTGATAATCCACCTTATCCCCTGTGATGAACCATAGATGGTTACCACTATGGGTACTTGTAGATATGTTACTGTTGTCACTGTTGGGGTTAGGATTGGGCTGTTCCACCTGTTGGTATTGTTCTGTGGTACACTCCGGTTGGCTCCGCCTACCTGTAGGAGTTTAAAGGTCACTGCACTGCCTAGTGACCCTTTAGTCTGGGATTGTATTGTTAAGCAGTGTGCTCCATTCTTGTTACTAATAAAAGCCTTTATTTCCCGGGTACGATCCAGCCTCCCGAGTGAATTAATCGCGCATCATCCCCATAACCCTCGATTCCCTTACTGATTAAAAATCTATCTCCGCCTTGAACATACATAACGACCCAGCCTCGACAGCCCTCTGTGGGAAAGAGTTCCACAGATTCACTCCCCTCTGAGAGAAGAAATTCCTCCCCCCATCTCTGTCTGAAATGGGAGACCGCTTACTCCTGAGATGATGCTCTCTGGTCCTAGATTCTCCTACAAGGGGAAACAACCTCTCAACATCTATCTACCCTGTCGAGAAAATGCTTTATGCTTCAATAAGGTTGCCTCTCATTCTTCCAAGCCCTTTGCTCAATGGTGGCCTCCCTCCTCCTGTTGCTGATGTCGATGAGGTAATGCTCAGAGTCTATTGTGAATTGTTTGGGGGATAAATATGGGCCAGGACTGCCGCACGGTGATCAAATTCTGTGCTTGTCCAGCATTCTCTTGGAGACACGTGCGGCCACGTTGAAGGGACTGACCGCATAGTTCTCTAAGCAGCCTGCTTACAATTTTGGGGGAATGGCCAAGATGTAAGGAAGGGCTTCCCAGTACCTCTTCATATCAATGCCATGGGATGTTCCCACCCAATTGAATGATCTTGGCTTTTGACCTCTCGACATCTCCCACAGTATAGCTATTCCTCGCTACTGCATGGGAGCGTTAGACCATAAGATATAGGAGCAGCGTATAGGCCATTCGGCCCATCGAGTCTGCTCCGCCATTCGATCACTGCTGATAAGTTTCTCAACCCCATTCTCCCGCCTTATCCCTGTAACCTTTGATCCCCTTACCAATCAAGGACCTATCTATCTCTGTCTTGAACACACTAGGTGAATATTGGCCAGGACTTGAGTGGATGGATGCTGTGAGGTTGTTTCCCCTTGTGGGAGAGTCTAGGACCAGAGAGCATCACCTCAGAGTAGGAGGTCGCCCATTTCAAATAGAGATGAGGAGGAATTTCTTCTGGGTGAATCTGTGGAATTTTTCACCGCAGTGACCTGACCTCCACAGCCCTCTGTGGCAATGAATTCCACCGATACACCACCCTCTGGCTGAAGAAATTCCTCCTCAACTCGGTTCTAAAGGATCATCCCTTTACTCTGAGGCTGTGCCCTCAGATCCTAGTATCTCCTACTAATGGAAACATCATCCCCACGTCCACTCTATCCGGGCCTTTCTGTATTCTGTAGGTTACAATGAGATCTTTTTTTCTCCCCCCTTATCTTTCTAAACTCCATGGAGTACAAACCTGGCCAGGATTATGTGACCAAGTCACTAGTGGGACTTGAACCCACAACCTTCTGACTTCAAGAACATGGTGCTACCCACTGCAGCTGACGCAACATGTGCTAACTTTCTTTCACTAGTAAGTGAAGCTCCTTTTGGGGGGAGTTTCCATCTTCAACTTGACCATGTTTGTGGAAGGGAGGAAGCTAAACATTGGTTATTGCCGGACAAGCGTTGTTTATTAGTTTTGTTTATTTTTGTCCCTTCCTCTTTCCAGAGAACGTGCCGGATGAGCTGAGGGAGCCGTTTTACACCGACCAATATGACCAGGAACACATCAAGCCCCCGGTCATCCGCCTGCTGCTTTCCTCGGACATCTACTGCCGGGTCTGCGGCCAGACCTTGCCGCACGATGAGGTGGGCCTGCCTCAGGACAACGTGGCCGTCCTGCAGGCCCTGTCACGGAAGGGTCTCCAGGTGAAGGACCAGGAGGCAGCGGTGACGGACGCCGACCTCCGGAAGAAGCCCATCAAAATGGTACGGTTCTCAAAGTGTGCGGATAGAAGCTGCCGGTTCCTTCGGGTTAGACTAGCAAGCTGGGCCCATGTTCCTGTGACATGTCCGTTGCTGTGGAGGACCTGGTTGTGCTCTAAGTTGAGGTTCTCCAGCCCACTGTCCATGAGTACCACCACTATTGTTAACTAACACCTTGTATCCCATAGCAACAGAAGTAGGCCATTCAGCCCATTTGAGCCTGCTTCACCATTCAATCCAATCATGGCTGGTTGGACACTTCAATGTCTTTTCCATCCACTATCCCCATAACCCTTTATATTATTGTTGATAAGAACTCTATCAATTTGTGGGTTTCCTCCGGGTGCTCCGGTTTCCTCCCACAGTCCAAAGATGTGCGGGTTAGGTGGATTGGCCATGCTAAATTGACCCTAGTTTCAGGGGATTAGCAGGATAGATATTAGATTTGACTTATTATTGTCACATGCATTAGTATACAGTGAAAAGTATTATTTCTTGTGCACTATACAGACAAAGCATACCGTTCATAGAGAAGGAGAGTGTGCAGAATGTAGTGTTACAGTCATAGCTAGGGTGTAGAGAAAGATCAACTTAATGCGAGGTAGGTCCATTCAAAAGTCTGACGGCAGCAGGGAAGAAGCTGTTCTTGAGTCGGTTGGTACGTGACCTCGGACTTTGGTATCTTTTTCCCGAAGGAAGTAGGTGGAAGAGAGAATGTGCAGGATGCGTGGGGTCCTTAATTATACTGGCTACTGTGGGGTTGCGGGAATAGGCCTGGGTGGGATTGTGGTCAGTGAAGAGTTGATGGGCCGAATGGGCTCCTTCTGCACTGTAGAGATTCTGTGAAATCTAACCATGCTCAGTGATTAGGTAAGAGTTCAGGTGTTTCGAATGTGTCGGTGTGGACTCGATGGGCCGAAAGGCCTCTTCCTCACTGTATGATTCTAATGTAATACCTGCCCTTTGCAAAGCTCTAACCAGCCACTCAATTCGAGGTCAATTGGAGGATGGGCAACTTGGGCCTTGCCAGCGACCCACATCCTCGGGAAGAATTAAAAAAACTGGTATGCCAATACGGTCATGATGTGGAGATGCTGGCATGGGACTGGGGTAAACACAGTAAGGAGTCTAACAACACCAGGTTTAAGTCCAACAGGTTTGACAGTGTGGGGCACCTTAGTGTGGTGAGGATGCTGTCCTTTGCAAAAAAAATTCCCATTTTTCTAACTTTTTTTCCCACATCTCCCAATTTCGGTCTATCTTAAGTTTCTTCTTTCCTCCTTCAATCAAATAACAAACTGAAGGCAATAAAGAAGGCAGGTGGCACTGTGGCATTGTCATAGTAATCCAGACACCCAGGATAATGTTCTGGGGACCCAGGATCGAATCCCGCCACGGCAGATGGTGAAATTTGAATCCGATTTTAAAATAAAAAATCTGGAATTAAAAGTCTTTAATGATTTACCATGAAAGCACTGTCGTAGAAAGCTGGTTCATCAATGCCCCTTTTGGTCAAGGAAATCTGTCGTTCTTACCTGGTCTGGCCTACATGTGACTCCAGAGCCGCACCAATGTGGTTGACTCTCAACTGCCTCCAGGGATGGGCAATAAATGTTGGCCCAGCCCAGGGACGCTCGCATCCCACGAACTAAGAGGGGAAAAAATTGGGCTTTCCAACAGGATAGAAATCAGGAGAAATCACCCTCGTGATTTTCCTCTGAATGCGGTGCTCGGATTTGGTTCCTCTTGGCTGCTTTTATTTCCAAGATCCTGAAGTGTCTTTCCTTTTGGCTCCCATTGTTGGAGGGGCCCCTCTAGTGTTTAGCAACCAGTCTGCAAGTCAGCTCAGTAATTGGACCAAAATACAATCACCGTGCAACATCTTATTTCTTCCCCTGTCTGATCCTTTTTGAAAGTCCGTGACTTCAGTTCCTCTTGGAGGATTGTAGGTCACGTGACAGGTTTGGGGGGGGGGTAACAGCTGTGTGTGCGATGGTTGACAGCAGGTGCCTGATGGGATGGCTGATCGTCAAGGGTGATGGAAATTGTTTAAGTGATTTGTCTGCGATGATTTTTAAAATATTTTATGTCATGTCGCACTCTGGGATTTGCAGGGGGCCACAGATACGCTCGCATTTAACTTGTGTTAACAGATTTGTTTATTTGCGGGAGTGATGCGCGTTATCACACACGAGGCTTGAGAAGCTCAGGAAATAAAGGCTTTTATTTGCTGTAACAATGCAGCTACTAATTATATACACGATCCCAGACTGAGGGGTCCCAGACAGAGCAGAGACCTTTATACCTCTCTCAGGAGGCGGAGCCCGACTGGGATGTACCACAATAACTATAATACAAGGTGTAACAGCCCAACCCTAACCCCAACAGCAACAAGTAGAACAACCCATCCCTAACCCCAACAGCAACATATATACATACTTGTAGTACTGGCCAGACCCTGGCTCAGTACTATCTAGTGGGAACCAACGATGGTTCATCACGGAGTGGGTGTGTAGTTGGGTGTTGAGTTTTATCGGAGGGGGGGTGCTCTGGTGTTGGCAGGCTAATGGGATCCATGAAGAGACCACGCCAATGGACAGGACAAACATACAAGCTATATCTCCCATGTTTGCCTTGCTGTTGGGTAGGCTTTAATCTGATGGTTGGTTCGCAATGCTGTCGGGTTGGGTGTGCAGCTGTACCTGGGCAGCCTCGAAGCCGCAGTGCAATTGTAGTGTAAGCATACCTGTCAAAGACCAGAAGCCATGATGTGGAGATGCCGGCGTTGGACTGGGGTGAACACGGTAAGAAATCTCACAACACCAGGTTAAAGTCCAACAGGTTTATTTGGTAGCAAATACCATAAGCTTTCGGAGCACTGCTCCTTCGTCAGATGGAGTGGAAATGTGCTCTCCAGAAGACACAGGAGCAGAATTAGGCCATTCGGTCAATCACGTCTGCTCCACCATTCGATCATGGCTGATCTGTTTCTCAGCCCCATTCTCCCGCCTTTTCCCAATAACCTTTGATCCCCTTCCCAATCAAGAGTCTATCTATCTTTGTCTTAAATACACTCAATGACCTGGCCTCCACAGCCTTCTGCGGCAAAGAGTTCCATAGATTCACCACCGTCTGGCTGAAAGAATTCCTCCATCTCTGTTCTAAAGGGTCGTCACTTTACTCTGAGGCTGTGTCCTCGGATTCTAGTCTCTCCCTCTAATGGAAACATCTTCCCCACGTCCACCCTATCCAGGCGTCTCAGTATTCTGTAAGTTTCAATGAGATTCCCCCCTCATCCTTCTAAACTCCATCGAGTACAGACCCAGAGTCCTCAAACATTCCTCATATGTCAAGCCTTTCATCCCCCGGGATCATTCTTGTGAACCTCCTCTGGACTCTTTCCAAGGCCAGCACATCCTTCCTTAGATATGGGACCCAAAATTGCTCTCAATATTCCAAATGTGGTCTGACTGGAGCCTTGTAAAGCCTCAGTAGTACATCCCTGCTTTTGTATTCTAGTCTTCTCAAAATGAATGCTAACATTGCATTTGCCTTCCTAATTGCATAGTGGTTAGCACTGCTGGCTCACCGCGCCAGGGACCCGGGTTCAGTTCCTGGTTTGCGTCACTGTCTGTGTGGAGTCTGCACTGTGTCTGCGTAGGTTTCTTCCAGATGGTCAGGTTTCCTCCCACAGTCCGAAAGACGTGCTGGTTAGGATGCATTGGCCATGCTAAATTCTCCCTCGGTGTACCCGAACAGGCGCCGGACTGTGGTGATGAGGGAATTTTCACAGTAACTTCATTGCAGTGAGAGTGTAAGCCTACTTGTGACACTAATAAATAAACTTTTACCAACTCAACTTGCAAGTTAACCTTAAGAGAATCCTGAAGTAGAACTCCCAAGTTGATCCCGATTCCCAAGAAGCCTATCCCGTAATAATGGAAGTTAATTATTTAAATTTTATGGAATGCATTAACACTTTTTATAGGGTTTTAAGCTCTCCAGTTTAGAGCTGTGAACCTGTTTTCGGAGCATTCTGGCTTCAAGAGGCGCCACCACAGATTCTGGATCAGGAGAGTTGTATGAATGTTAGGGTGTGTTGGAAACTATGTTCGATTTAAGTCTTAATGTTTCTGACAGTTGATTTGCGAGGATCAGTGAATCTAATGTGGAGTTGACTTTTGAAAAAGGTTATTAATTGTGCGATTTGAGACCCGGCCAGGCAAATACAGAATCAATTGTTTTATTCATTCGTGGGACATGGGCATCGCTGGCAGGGCCAGCATTTATTGCCCATCCCTAGTTGCCCCTTGAGAAGGTGGTGGTGAGCTGCTTTCTTGAAGAAAGAGAACTCGAATGTCAAATGCACGCTGTGGGTTGACCCACAATGCTGTTGGGAAGGGAATTCCAGGATTTTGACCCAGTGACTGCCAAGGGACGGTCGATACATTTCCAAGTCAGGAAGGTGAGTGGTTTGGAGGGGAACTTGCAGGTGGCGGTGTTCCCATGTATCTGCTGCCCTTGACCTTCTAGATGGAAGTGGTTGTGGTTTTGGAAGGTGCTGTCTAAGGATCTTTGGTGAATTGCTGCAGTGCATCTTGTGGATGTGGCACAGTGGTTAGCACTGCTGCCTCATAGCACCAGGGACCTGGGTTCGATTCCCGGCTTGGGTCACTGTCTGTGCGGAGTCTGCACATTCTCCCCATGTCTGTGTGGGTTTCCTCCGGGTGTTCCAGTTTCCTCCCACAGTCCAAAGATGTGCGGGTTAGGTGGATTGGCCATTGCTAAATTGCCCCTTAGTGCCACGGGGCCTAAATGCATGGGGTTATGGTGATGGGGCCTGGGTGGGATTGTGGTTGGTGCAATGGGCCAAATGGCCTCCTCCTGCACTGTAGGATTGTACGTGGATGGTACACACTGCTGCTGCTGAGCGTCGGAGGTGGAGGGAGTGGATGTTTGTGGTGTTCAGATTGAATTGAAGTATTATATTTCTTGTGTCTGAGACAATATGCTGAACAGTGTAGTTCCAGCCAAAGGAATCACTGACCCGTGTACAGAATGTACACCAGCTGTCAGTGCCTCTCGCTCAGGAGTTCTGACATAGATTGTGTTCTAGTTATTTTACAACACGTCACCGCAGAGAACAGGAGCCTGAGAGGGAGCAGCAGAGCTGGACTGTCCCCAGTGAATGGAAAGGAGAGGGAAGCAGAAGAGAACCTCTCATTTATCATTCATTTCAAGATGACTAGAATACAAAAGCAGGGATGCACTGCTGAGGCTCTGGTCAGACCACGTTTGGAATATTGTGAGCAATTTTGGGCCCCGTATCTAAGGAAGGATGTGCTGGCCTTGGAGGGGGTCCAGAGGAGGTTCACAAGAATGATCCTGGGAATGATGTATGAGTAACGTTTGAGGACTCTGGGTCTGTACTCGATGGAGTTCAGAAGGATGAGGGGGAAATCTCATTGAAACTTACAGAATACTGAAAGGCCCGGATAGAGTGGACGTGGGGAAGATGTTTCCATTAGTCGGAGACAGGAACCAGAGGGCACAACCTCGGGCTGAAGGGACGACCCTTTTAGAACAGAGATGAGGAGGAATTTCTTCAGCCAGAGGGTGATGAATGTGTGGAATTCATTGCCGCAGAAAGCTGTGGAGGCCGGGGTCACTGAGTGTCTTTAAGGCCGAGGAAGATAGGTTCTTGACTGGTAAGGGGATCAAAGGCTACGGGGAAAAGGCGGGAGAATGGGGTTGAGAAACTTACCAGCCTACGATTGAATGGCTGAGTAGACACAACGGCCTTCTAAATATTGTCGAGGGAGCTTTCCGGACCAGACGGGGTCAGACTTAACGTCTCATTTGAAAGACGGCACCTCCCCAAGACTGCAGCACCCCCTCAGTACCGCGCTGGCCAGAGGTGGAGGAGCCAGTGACTGCACTGGCCAGGATGAACCCAGGTATGATCATACATGTCCTGCTGTGGCCCCGGGTGCTGTCTCTCAAATCAGACTTTTAAACCCAGGTTCCGTCTACCCTCCGATTCCTAAAATATCCGCGGCACTGTTTGGAAGACAGTGGCCACTCCCTCGCATGACGCTCAGAAGCTGATTATCCAATCGTTGACATGTTGGTGGGATCTTACTGTGTGCAAAGTTGCTTCCTACAGAACACTTTGAATGTGCCTCATTGGCTGGAAAGTACTTTGACACCTGATCATGTGAAAAACACAATCTAAAGTCTTGAGTGGGACATGGGTGTCGCTGGTTGCCTTGGAGGGCAGTTGAGAGTCAACCACATTGCTGTGGCTCTGGAGTCACATGTAGGCCAGACCAGGTAAGAATGGCAGATTTCCTTCCCTAAAGGATATAGGTGAACCAGATGGGTTTTTCTGACAATTGACAATGGTTTCATGGTCATCAGTAGATTCTTCATTCCAGATATTTATTATCGAATTCCAATTCCACCATCTGCTGTGGTGGGATTCGAACCTGGGTCCCCAGGACATTAGCTGAGTTTCTGGATTAATAGTCTACAGACAATACCACAAGGCCATTGCCTCCCCTCTTGTGGGGTGGGGGGGTGTTAGTGGCAGTGTGGAGTATTTATTTGTGTTGGGGACTGGAAGCTGTGATCAGGCAATTTTTTGCCTGGTCTCTTTTTTTGTTCTTGAACTTTAGAATTAGAGAATCCTGACAGTGCAGAAGGAGGCCATTCAGCCCATCGACTCTGCACCAACAGCAATCCCACCCAGGCCCTATTCCTGTAACTCCACATATTTACCCTGCCAATCCCCTGACACTAAGGAACAATTTAGCCTGGCCAATCCACCTAACCTGCACATCTTTGGACTGTGGGAGGAAACCCACGTGGACACGGGGAGAACGTGCAAACTCCACACAGCCAGTGACCCGAGGTCGGAATCGAACCCGGATCCCTGGCACTGATGGGCAGCAGTGCTAACCACTGTGCCACCATGATGCCCTTTCATTTATCTCTTGTGCTTAAGGTTTGAGGTGAGATCAATTAGAATTCAAAGCCGATGCTGATCGTTAAGAAACCTATCCTGGAATAATGGAAGTTAATGATTTAAATTTTATGGAAGGCATCAAAATTTTATCTGCTTTTAAAATGTGAAATTCTGAGCTGTGAATCTGTTTTTGGAGCTCTACAGCTTTAAGAGGCAAGTGGGTCTTGCCAAACTGTAACTTGGAGAACACCATGTAGAGTAAACTTCGTCATCTGGCTTTCCTTATATGAATCTTAACTGGAAGTAATTACAAAATTATCTGGAACCCGCACTTGTATATTTATATTTTAATTCCTGTCTTAACATACTAATGAAGATTAGAAATGACAAGAATACTGTGCTTTATCTTGGTTCATGCTAGTTATTGGGCAGCATTTGATTTATTGTCACATGTATTGGGATACGGTGAAAAGTATTGTTTCTTGCGCGCTATACAGACCATTCATAGAGTACATAGGGGAGAAGGAAAGGAGAGAGTGCAGAAT